>NW_020290768.1:91417-369217 GCF_003184695.1 Aspergillus brunneoviolaceus CBS 621.78 | reverse complement strand
AAAAATTAGGTGGATCTATTAAATTAAGATCAGTGCAGAAGAGGAGAAGCTGGATCCGGAGGCACCCGCACAGGAATGTCATCTCCGTCGTTGATAGCAGCACGCGAGCAAACTCCGCCACGATGTACATCGTGGCTTTCGGTCGGCGGCCAAGCTTAAATTTCTTCTCTTTGGCGACGATTGCCAGCACCTCAACATTATTAGTCAGAGTTCTTGCACAGTTCCATCGGGCAATACTCTCCACATCCAATACTCTGACAATGGTGTTCTTGCTGAGTCCATGTCCAACCCCTGCCTTGTATACCAGATGCCACCACTTCCATAATAGTTCTAAAGAGCTCTTGTACTTCATACCCGCGGTCCAGCGGCCGTTTTTCCCCCGTCGCCGATCACATCGCCAGGAGAAGAGGGCCTTGAGGAAACGAACTGTCTCCTCCAAATTGGACAGCCAGCGAAGATATTTTGACGATTTTCAAGGCTTGCATTTTCAATAGTAAGTGAAAGCTGATCAAAGACAACCTTGCTTTGTTGTAGACCCATTATGTTTGAAGGACTGATGATGTTAGTTTCGAGGTGGATCAGTTTACCCCGCATATCGTCCAGCTCTCGGAATTAAAATATTCCGCACCGAGCACGCGGGTCATCCAGATCCAGGGAGCCGACCGAACAAGGACGTCTTTTACGCAGATGCTAATGGTAGAAACCTGGGAATTCACCCCTACTATAAGTCGACTCAGTATTCAAAAGCAAAGAAGGGAGAAAGCACGTTAAATTGGTGGTTAATATTACAGCGGCGAGAACTGTAGTCATGTAGTAAGAGGAATGGGGACGAGGGTTGCCCTACTGCAGTGCCTATTATGAGGTACATGATTAGCTTGCGTAGGTGGAGAGATTAAATAGCCAGGCAGGTCGCCGAAGACTAGGCTGGAATTCAACTAATCGTCGCTTTGTATGTTGCGGGAGTCCAATGGCACTGGCACAGAAAAAGTAGTGAGATCAACATCTAATTGAGGGGTAATTCTTGGCAACAAGGCTGTGCTACGAGGCCACGTCGGCTGCGGGAGGAATAAGTACAGTTTAGAAAGGTCGCGCCCTGAACGAACTGAAGAGGGGTGAATAGGGGTGAAGATAAGGCGGCGATGACACCTTACCCACTGGATCAAAAAGTGACGGGTGAGCACCGACATACAACAGAAGGGATTCGCTGGTGGTCACCCACCCAACTACTAACCTCCCGGCGTGTGGCTTGAGTACGGCTGAGCGGACGGGAAGCCCTATTTTCCACACCCTGTGGTCGTATGTGAAGGACTCTTCTTATCTTTGCAACATATCACAAATTGTATCATAATGTGTTGTTACAGCAACATGAACCCATAGGTGGCAAAGATTTGAGTATGGTGTTGACGACGTGGATACGCGATCGACTCAAACTATGTGAGGCTATCTGAGCTGAACTTTTACAATGAGCGTGGCAGGCGGTGAGCAGCCTGGCCAGAACGCATGGCCACCTTGGGCAAGAGACCAGACTTTTGCAGAGTGGCCCGCTATATCCATCTGTAACCAGGCAAGGCAGGGTGTAACAGGCAAGACTTAGAATGCAGGTAATCGACCGAGCTGATGTTGTGGTTCTCTCTAACACAAGGCATTTCGTGCTAATCCAGAATAATAGTAGACATCGTCACAGTATACATATAGATAAAGCTCATCCAGAACAGAAGTATGGTCAAGAAATAATCAGGTATCCGACAGGCAGGCAAGTGCCACACCCTGACACGACTGTGCAGCAAGCCAGCGTGCCCGAGAGATCCCAGAGCATCCTGCGAGAAATAGCTCAGAAATAGCAACCATAACGATTCTGAGAACAGCCCAGATAGTGCTACCGTGACCGCTCTTAAGGCCAGGACTCCCACCATCCTCAAAGCACAGAATAGAGAAAGTCAGAATAGAGAAAATTGACTACCACGGTCTTTCTCAAAGGGTGACAACTGCGGCAAAGATTTTCACAAACACTTGATGTGGTTAGCTGAACTGACAAACCGAATCAGCTACCAGCTCAAGTATGTTTCCTGTTTCGAGGCCCCGTATTACTACATACCCCACATTCACCTGTGCAGACTCGAATGGATGTAGCTGATTAGGTCGAAGGATTCAGCAAAAAGGTAAGAACCATATCTTGGTATATATCCATGCAGTGATCATAACGGAGCTGCATATTGGACCTTTCCGAATGGGAGGTGAACAAAACTTATCTGCGTGGAGGCCCATGCTAGCAGACCGGATTAGAAGAAAGGCATAAGACGGTCACTAGAAATAAAATGAATACTTTCGGTGGGGATGCGGAGCATTCACATATGCATTTGATACACAACAGCAGAAGCAACTACTATAACTAACCTAAAAGGAACAGGAGCTACTCCCCGAACGGCGCATACCATGGTGTTCTATGTTGCGACAAGGGACGCCCTCCCGCGTCAGAACCTTATTCCGACTGTCCTACTGCTGGGTCACCTGGCGCGACGAACTGATCCAGTGATGAGATCCTGTCAAGGAGCGAATGACTTCAGGTAGAATTGGTTCTGTCACCGGATGTGATGAGCACCCCCAATGAAACCGAAGGTAATGTGGTACGGGTCCCGGGATTAGGGTTCGGTCCTGCTTTCACAGTCACACAATGCACCACCATCCTTCTGGCGCGTCAACAGGCACATGCATCCATGATAGAGATAAGATATGCTCAGATTGCGCTGTGGGACCCCCTCGTATAAAGAGACATAGACATGAAGAAACCCATTCAGCAACCCCACAACCCTATCAATCTCTACCGATCCTTACCTTACCTACCTCAACCCTCAAAAAATGAAATCCCTCCTCGCACTCCTCCTTTTCCTCTCACAAACCACCGCCCTCGTAACCCCCTGCATCATCGGCGGCACCGAAGTCCCCATCGAAGCCCACCCCTACCAAGTCGCCCTCCTCTACGGGAACGCCCGCACCTGCGGCGGCAGCATCCTCAGCCCCGCGCACATCATCACCGCCGCCCACTGCGTCGCCAGCGCGACCCCGAGCCGCCTCCGCATCCGCGCGGGCTCCGCCCTCTGCGACGCCGGCGGAATCGTGGTCAGCGTCGCCGCGATCGCAATCCACCCGAACTACTCCGCCCCGACCGTCGACAACGACCTCGCCGTTTTGACCTTGTCCCAGAATCTGACTTTCGGCCCGAAGATCGCGCCCGTGGGGTTGCCCGCGTTCGGGGCGGATACGCTTGTCCCCGGCAACGAGGTGGTGGTCTCGGGCTGGGGCGCGACCGGCGAGGGCGCCGCAAACTCCCCGTCCCTGCGGGCTGTGACGGTGTCGGTCGTCGGCAGGGAGGAGTGTCGTGCCGGGTATCGGGGATTCGGGCCGGTGACTGACAGTATGTTCTGCGCGGGGACGCCGGCGGGCGGGAGAAATGCTTGTGGCGGGGATAGTGGGGGGCCTGCTGTTGTGGTTGCCGGCGGGAATGGGGATGGGAATGGGAATGGGAGCGGGAGCGGGAGCGGGAAGGCTGCCCGTGGGGTTTTGGTGGGGGTGGTCTCGTGGGGGCATGGCTGCGGACGGAAGGGTTTTCCCGGGGTTTATGCAAGCACGTCATTTTTGAGGGGCTTTATTGGTCGGGTTACGGGGTTGTAGGATATGATATACCTTGTCTAGTATGTTGGAATGGGATTGATGAGTTCCATGGTGGGTACACAGTAATAGAAGGTACAATAAGGAGCCTTTGCATTTGCATGACGGTATGAGGAAAACCTATCTCAGGGGAAAACTCACACCAAGGCCTAAAACTACTTCGCAGTCCCTAAACCCCAGAAACAATATGATAAGGCAACCAGAGTAGCTCGGGGACTATTTTCACAGTGGAGAGTCCTAATCCTCCGATTCTTGTCCTCCGCAGGAAGTGTTCAGATCATCGGACTCGGCGATAGGATCCTTATTGTTCACCGGATTCTTCGAGGTTTCCATCGCCCAGATCCTCCACCCGTTGCTTGACATCAACATCTATCAGTACGCTGGTTGCCACATACACCCTAGAGAGAGGGTTGAACTCACGCGCATGGCACATCGTAACGCGGCTGAACCCGGTATCGAAATTGTTCGTGGATGTCCACCGGCTGCTCGTTGAGCTTGATGGGCTGGAGCTCGGGTTGATGCGCGTAGTGCGTGAGCCAGAAGTTCGCCTGGCGAGGTTCTCCTCTAGGCTATGTTAGTTTGTTTACTTTGCAAGCCTTATAAGGAAAAAAACGCTTCGTTGATTCATATACTGTAAAGGTGCATTATACGTACGGTGCCACGTCGTCCCAGTTGATATCCCACTTCTCCCGGGGGTTGATCGTGCCGAAGGTGCCTGGGAACCTCATTTTGTGGTCGTGGTGAGGATTTATCACTCGAGGAGATATCTGTGAAGTGTGGAAGGATCAAGTGTCAGCAGCGGGATGTTTGCCTGGGAAACTTGCTGCGAGGGTGGGACGATCTAGGTGGTGGACGTCATGAATTTATAGCCCTGATTCTCTGGCAGTGTCTGATTCTCTCATAGCAGCTTTTTCTCGGGGTTGTTGCACGGGCTCTGAGGATCGTATTGCAACGTGCGTAATCATCGGAGATCTCAATGCTGTGTAAGTAAGCGTCAGATGTTGCGGCTGGTGTTCAGACTTGTGGAGAAACTCTGCTGCGAGTATGCTTACCTGAGGCTTCGATCGTTGTCATCTCGCAGTATTCTCTCAATGGATATGCCCTAACTGGCGAGGTAAGAATCATCTGGATTTGATAGTGAAGATTGAGATGGCTTAGCGGATGCCAGTAGATTAGGCCCTAGCGCTGTTGTACATTTGACGTTGAGCTATGATGTGGCTTCAAGCCAAAGATGCGCGTGTTGAAGATGAGTTCTACTCAAAGTGCCAAGTCCGAGACTGCTCGTGTACACACGGAGATTTTTAACCATAGGTTCCCGTTCGGTAGGACGATGCTTATCTCTTCGAGCGCCGTTCCATGCATAGTAGACCAGGATGCCGCACATAGCTGTGGCCACAGAGACGTTTCAGTCATCTTAATTTGGCCAGGACCGTTTTCTTCTTGTCGCTCTTGATCCACTAATTTCTGACAAGATCGACGGGCTCCTTGACGAGACGAGTGGTGCATAACTCAATGACTTGTGCATATGCAAATGGTTGCGCTCATCCCGAGGGATGAGCAAGAGTCCTTGATTCGATCTTGTCATGCTGCTCCGGGCGGCGATCTGCGATCTCCGATGGATTTATTGAGATCTGTGAGACGGTATCATATCTTGCTGACTGCGAGGTCCGATTGTGCGACCAGTGGGCGTGGTGGGCTCTGAGGGGATAGTTAGCAGCTGGCTACTGTTGGACCTGACACCACTCTCCAGGCTATTTTTCTGGCTTCCCTTTTCTTGTTTTCTCTCTCCTTAAGTCGTCTCGATAAATTTATGAGAAAGCCAATACATATGGGCTGGACTGGAATCATCTCCTCGCGTATATCTGTGGTGTGTGATAGAAGCCTTGGCCGTAATCCTCAGTGGATCTTACCCCACATGCGATCAGATGATGGACTGCACATCTTGTGTCACATTTCTGCAGTGGGTTTACTTGATCTGTGCATGCATAAGCTAGAGGCGCAGTTGCGATGAACATTCGAACAATAATAGCATAGTGGCTAAGCATTGCAAGGCCTGTTCGTGGCAGTACAACAGCTGCCAACTGAACTACCTCTACCCACCTAAGCACTTCCTGCTGCCGTTGCTGCCCAGGTAAAGTACTATCAACTAATTCCCCGAATGTGAAGTATGCGGCGTCGATAGCCGTTGCTGATTCAGGATCTGACGTGGCGCCGCCTGATTTGTGGACACGCTCTCTGTCGATGCATTTTCCTGCGTCAGGTGCTGAGCGCGTAGAGCAGGCGGCACAAAAGACATTTAATGCGCTCCTTGCCCTTGCTTTTTTTTCGATTGTCTTCCTTCTTCTTTCTCATTCTTATATGGACTCTTGAGGTATCTTCTGATCGATATTTGACTGGAAGCGCTACTTTCAAGAGCTGACGCAGCTGAAGTGAGATATCGGTGTTGTTTATTCTTCGTTCGCCGGGATGACTTTGTGGAAGTCGGCTCTATATCTCTATCGCGTCGAGAGCGATCAGTCGAGGGGTCAAAAGGTTAGGAGTGGCGGTATTGAGTCTGAGGGACGCCACTGGGTCGCATTTCGACCTCAAAGCAGGAGACAAAGGGTGGAGTTGAGGGATGAACTGTGGGCGCACCTGGATTGGAGGAACCGAGAGCCGACAGCATTCGTTTCGGCTTCGCAGGACCGAGACTGGGCGATCAACCAAGCCGAGAGACGTGCGCGTGACGGAGAGACGAATGTCAGGGTGTACGTGATTGAGGTGCCCCGTCTGGGAGTGTATAAATCCCGATCCGAGTGCTGGGTGACCGTTATGAAATTGGATGCATGGCTCGAGGTGGCTAACTCCAAACTTCCTGATTATGCTGACTTCCCGTCCTCGGCAAATGAATATCTGTTCCTTCATGATATCCCAGAGGACTTTATTGTTGACACTTGGTCGTTTTGATGTTCTGGTGGTTGGAGACGAGGTGGAGGAATGGTGCCTCGGCGGAATGCAGTCCGTTGGTTGATGTCAGTAGCAAGTTGAGCTTGTTTCTAGTCGTTACTGTTGGGCGGATATTGGGCAAGGGCATGTAGATCTCATTCATTTTATTTTCTTTGTGCGACTGATATCAGCTGTACCTTCATTCGACTTTCGGGAGACGTACAATTGATGATAAGGTGTTCGTGAGCGTTGATGAGGCCCTTCAAAAGGTTCGCCTCGGCCTCGAGTTGGAGGGGACTTCTGGCATTCATACACACCTTCACTGTTATTTGGGATGCCATCATCGACGTGCCTTTAGCGATGCTGAAACATATATTCGCATTCAGACAGCAGCCGCGTAAGAGCCTTCAAACCTCAGGCTAATAATCTGTCGAATCCTAAGGAGTATTTCAAGCTGTGATACTCGGTTATAGCATGAAGTCTGAAGCTGGAGTAACAACCATTCCAATCAAGATAAAACCACACAATGACTATGAATTGAGCCATGGATGCTTGAATGCTAGCTGAGCATAATTTTACCTCATAAACTAAAGTTAAAGACAATTTTTCATCAACTAGACAATATGGCCGAGCGGTCTAAGGCGATAGACTAGAAATCTATTCTCTTCGGAGGCGTCGGTTCAAATCCGACTGTTGTCGTTTTTGCCTTCTTTTTTCCCTTGCCGCCGATCCTGAAGCAACAATAAGCTGGACGGCTCAATGCCGGCCATCCACGAGCTGAGCAGAAAAATATCTTTTAATCAAGACTCAACCCGCCAGCCGTGTTCATCGGGATTGAATAGGTGTTGAATACTGTTGGGGCTGGCCATTCCTTTCCGGATGAAGCAGCCAACACCGAGTCCAATGGATATAGCCAAAAAATGACAGCCGAGATCCCACCCTCTTTGTTTCCGTTTATAATAAATAGTACCCCGGAGAATTTCCGACTCAGCCACATCCATTGTCCTATCCTCACTTATCCTCGGTAATCTCCCACAATCTTATGGCCGCCACCCTCATAGACTGGCGTTGGCAGATAATCTCCAGCTACGAACCCGCTCGTCCCATATCCAGCATGAAACACACATCGCAGTTGAAATATAGAAACACCCGTCACACCAAATCCAGAGATAGCTAGCTCCACACAACCCACCCAGCTCCATGATAGTTTACCACCGGCTAGTAAGTAATTCCCTTCCACAGCAGGAAGAACAATGCCTATATCGAGGAGAGAAACCCACGACCTCTGGGCCCTAGATTTCTGGGTTGAACGCAAGCGGGAACTCTCGCTCCCGGGCTTGTTGGTACTTCTCCAAGACCAGACTGGAGCACGCATTCACAAGAAAATCTTCACTCCGCCGGAGATTGCCCCAAGCCTGCATTATGTCATGATCCGGGTTATCACACGCGACGGTGAGTGCCTCGAATCAGCCCACAAGGACCTTGACTCCAAGCTCTGTCGACTGATGGCTAACGAGGACTGGGAACACGAGGAGCAGACCGAGCTGAATTGGTCCACCAAGATGCTGCGTCGTGTACGGAAGGACGGTCAGAAGGATGGCTATCATCTACAGTTCTGGAAGATCCAGGAATTCCCCCGCGACAGTATTGAACCCGTGGATTTCGCTACCGCTGAGGTGGGCCTTCGGGTGCTCGAGCTTATGAATGAGTGGCAATGAGAGCATTGCGGAGCATGGATTTGGGGCGGTGGCTTCGCAATTGGATGGTCACTCCTCTCTCACTTGAATGTGTTAAGTATGAATATGAATATTTCCAATGATTGTCTTTTCCGTTCTATTGATATACAGTATTAGGGAGATAAGTTGTACGACCGTAAGTGGCAAGTGGCAAGCAAGTCTAGGCCAGCAATTCACTTGGCTGCTTGCATCTCTGGTCTTTGAGCTATCGCGCGCTAAGGCTTCTAGATCGCATCGTGCCCCACCCGCTGTCAATCTTTCTATGGCTGCATTTACTTTTCTGAATATTTTCCACAATTGATCGACCGCATCTGGGTTATCAATTTGATGTTCTGTGTTTATTGGTGGTGAGAATCCTTGTCAGCCGCAAGTTTGCCGTGTTTGTGGCTAGTTTTCTGTTTACTTCCCCTCATAGTCTCTCATAACTACACCGTACCCCACTTTTGCTCTTCCTTCTCCTTCCTCATCCCCTTTGGCAAACAGCCTGAACACACCATCTGACGCCTCCTCCTCTTTCTTCTGCCTTTCAACACCCATGACTTCGACTATCAAGCAATAGTGATTATTTTGTCATGGCCGTCAAAGGCCTGCTGTTCATTCGTTGCCGGGGTAGGTACTTTGCGTACTCCAACCGGTGGGACAGTTATCCGGAAGGTCTGGGCATAGAGTTGTTCGACACTATCCCCGCAGATCCCATCCAGTACCAAAGCATGTCACCCGTACAGAATACACCCGCCTTTCAACAAGCAAGTCTTTCTAACCTCTCATTCAGCATGGCTCGAAGCTCTTCGCTCCACGTTTTCGCGTCTCGTCCACCAATTCGAAACGCAATGCCTCCCTGTCGCCATCCAGTCCATCGACGAGGACTCGAACGCCTCCCTCACTGAGCGCTACGAGATGAGCTACTTGGCCCTTGACGACCGGCTTAGATCGCCCCCTTTGCAGCTAATGCCCCCGGAATGGCGGAGCGGAGATCATGAATGGGTTTACACCGTCGATTTAGACAAGGAGATCTTTAGCATCGACAATGCCGTCCATTTCCGGCTCTTCAGCATCGCCAGCGACCGGAATTGGACCATGTACCTCGGTAAGGACGCTCGTCGCCGCCGCGCGCCTGCCAAGTGGACACCCTCACATGTGCTTGCCGATCCCACCTTCAAGCCTCAGGTGAACGAGACCCTGGTTGAGATGTTCAACCGGCTCAAGGTCGAAGTGGTTGCGCCAGAGTCCTTCTATCTCCCTCAAGATATCTCCTTTCTTCGTGAATCCTTTCTGGCCTCAGCGTTCACAAGATTGCAGGGGCACTATCGCGATCTCCTGGACGGGAGCTATCTTGAATGGGGCCCCACAGACTTTCCCTTCAGAGAGATAGCATATGCTATCGTGTCTCTGGCCACGGGTGCTGTATCGTTTGCGAGTATCAGTTCCTTGGATGCCAACCACAAGAAGGAGGGGTATTACCTTGTCCATGGTGAAAAATCTTCAAACTCTGGGTTTCCGAGCCTCCGACCAACCCTGCTCCCCCGATTTTTGCACGAGTCACACTATCCCGGGGTGGGGGCCGGGTCGGCTCCCCGGCAAACAACGTATTGGTTGGATAGTGTCTTGGTCCACTTGGTCTCGGGCCTAGATCGCGTCGACATAGAAGAAGCCGCGATTGCCGAAGCCGTGGAAGCCGGACTCGAACAGGGGCGAAATTCATTCTATGC
This sequence comes from Aspergillus brunneoviolaceus CBS 621.78, assembly GCF_003184695.1. Lineage (NCBI taxonomy): Eukaryota > Fungi > Ascomycota > Eurotiomycetes > Eurotiales > Aspergillaceae > Aspergillus > Aspergillus brunneoviolaceus. The sequence continues at coordinate 359,181 of NW_020290768.1, read as the reverse complement.
AATCGTCTTCTCGATTTTGGATGTAATCCTGCTGCGTGTACAGAAGAAATCATGCCTGGGTGTTGTTGTGGAGAGAAGTCCACTTATGACATTGTTCGAATTTGATGACACTAATTCTTCGTTCGCAAGCGGGCCTCGGAATCGATTGCCTCGCAATTTTGGGAACGTCAAGGAATCTCAAGATGGCACCAGATCTCATAGCAATCTTTGGGCCGATGATCTTACCCAACCCAAAAGCCATGACCGTCAACTGGATGATGACGCTTCCAAGTCACTGACAATGCGCCTTGCCGGGAAAATGAAGTATTCCATTGTCTTTGTGACACTATTACGTTTCTTCGACGCAGCTACGTATCATGATCTGGAAGGTGCAGTGTCCCATGTATTGCCGAACGAGACCCTGGCGAATGTGATGCAATTCACCGATACTCAAACATATCGCACGCTTAGCAAATTGTCAGCTTATTGCCGCAAGACCAGTCTTTCCGAGTTTCGGCTGAATGACCATTGTACCATCGTTGACTTTGATCTCCACAGTACCTCCTACACTTTGGTCGACAAGCGCACGGGAACGCAGAGCACCACTCGACTCTGTCGTGGGGGTTCCACGCGAGGATGCAAGGAATTAGTATTGTCCCCGATCATCGGAATCGAAAGCCCCTCAAGGCGCAGTATCATCGATTCTGTGCAGTTGCACTTTGTGAACGTCCCTAGCAGGGAAGCACCTTACACAAAAACCATTGCAATGCCGCGCAGGTAGGAGTGTGCCTTCCAGTCACATCATGGGCAGTGGGGTTGGGCAACATCTGATCTCTCATCACAGAGCGGCGTATGACCGATTGGCTTACCCCGGCTTCGCTCCCTCCATCAACTTCGACATGCTCTTCCATCTTCCCGACCATCTATATGTTGGGTCCGTCGAGGAGGGCTGGGACCGATACCTCAAGAAGTTAATTCGAAGATATCAGGATGAGGAGGACAGCCCCGGATCCAGTTTTGATACGGGGCTGTTCGACTGTGTCCGCCCACCCGGATACCGTGAGATCACCATGGACGCCTTCCGCTGCAGTGGCTTCCACTGTTTCCTGCGCCGCGCCCGGGACGAGAGTGTCGACGAATGGGTGGCCACCACGCAGTTTGCCCTGCGTCGTCTGCATATCCGCGAAGGCCGGGGCGGCGGGTATGAGGCGGAGGAGAGATTCCCCCTTCCCGGGCGGCCCGTCGTGGTCGCCTTCTCCGCCCGTGCCGGGCTCTTCTATTATGTGCATCATCGCCTTGAGAAGCCCATTTTACCGCCGGGGGTAGGGTATCATAGCCTCGAGATAGCGGAGAGATGCACCGATCCTGACCTGCAGCGCCGCCTTGTTCCGCTGATCCCCGGGGTGATCGACTTGAGGAATTACTCGTCCCGGGTCGAGTTCGAGAGCTGGTTTGAGCGGTTCTGCCATAGCGTCGGGGAGAAGACGGTGTACGATCCGTTCACTGACCAACAGCAGCCTCTGACTCGTGTGCCGGAGCCACAGCCTCATCTAAGTAAACAGCCTATGACTAGTACGGAGCCTGTTGGGAGCGATGTGGTATATGATTTGCCTTCTATGTATAGGTCCTTAGGGTAGCTGGGGAGGCTACTGCTGTTGCTGTTTGGATACGTAAGGGGCCTCAGGGGAACTAGTACTGACTGGACAGAGGGTGAACTGACAGCACACTGAGTCATTGGCTTTGTAAACCGAACAGGGCTATCAGACATATAGGGAAGCGATCATTGACATGGGCCGAGAGATTCAGTGACTAGATTCTCTCTAAACTTTGATAAGAATTTTCGTTATCTTCAGGAGTTCCTTCTGTCATTTCCGTGCCAGCTCCCGTTGAGAAGTCGGGGGATATCCGACATAAACCCACCAGCAGCTTTACTCATGTCTCAGGAGGAACCGTTCACAATTGTTATTGTCCAGCACAATGAACATCTAGGCGGGCTTCAATCAAATGACTTGAACCACAAGCCTATCTCTTTGTCTCTTCTGCAATGGGGGGCTCTGATGCACGACAAAGCTCATTCACGAAGGACATGGCCTTTGTCTGACGAAGTCCAGTTGTTCTTTGTCTGTTAAATGATATTATATGTCTTAGGCCGGAAGGGAAATTAATAAGTACAACTTATGTGAACTATACCAACTCGATTGCTGATTCTACTTCTGCTTTCATCCAAGATCCCTCGCAGCTCACTATAGTTATCGAAATACGACTTTCTCCGTTATATCAACATACAATCCAACATCTCCAGAGAGAGTATACCATCGAACATGTCCTCCGAGCCTCCCCGAGCCCCCAAGCCCAAACGAAGCCGAAGGCAATCTCTCGTGGCCCGCAACCATGCCCGTTACGAAAAGACTCGCCATCTCACTCCGTATGCTCTACTCGAGCTCGACCTCCGACAAGAGGAATGCGTCGCGCATCCTGTCCGGTATGCCTGCCATCTTCTGCCTTTCCCATCGGTTCATTGAAGATACTGACATCCAGGATCCAGAGCCCGCACCTTCGCCCCGGAAGTATACAGCCACCTCTCCGAAGCGCAACGAGCCCACCTCCGACAGCTGGCCGAAGACGGTGGGCCCGATCTCTCAGATCTGCGGGGTGTACGTCCGCCCCATCGTCATCCCCATCCCTGATTCCCTTCCATTCTCTGCCCATCATCAACCCTAAAAACCCGATACTGATACTGATACTAACATGACGGACGGGGAAAATAGTACCCAAGAACACAGCCTACCAAATCCCCCGGCCCCACCGCCCCCGCCTCGGCCTCGGCCTCGGCCTCCCACCAGGCCTCAACCCTACCCCCAACAAGCACCTACACCCCCAGCATCGAAGAACCATCCCCAGCCTCCTTTTCGCCCCTCAACCCCTCCTCTTCGCCAACCTCCCACTCAGCCTCATTCCCGGAACCCTCCGAACCCTCCGAACCCTCCCCCCGCAACCCCACCAAACCAACCCCCTACCTCTACGGCCCCTCCAAAACCTTCACCACCCACGCCCCAGACCACTCCCCCCTCCGCCCCCATCACCATCACCACCACCATCACCATCACCATCGCCACCACCGCTCCATCTCAGACGACCCCCGCCACCGCCGCCGCCACCGCCGCCCCCGCTCCCGCCCCCGCCGGACGGGCAGCGTCCTCCGCCGCCGGGTCCTCCTCCAGGAGGCCCGCCGTGGCAGCGTCGCGCGGTACGGGCTGGGGGCGGCCGGGTTCTGGCATCGACGGCGGCGGCCCGACGGGCGGCTGGAGAGCCAGGCCGAGGCGGATGCGCGGCGCGCGCGGGCCCGCCGGGCGTGGAGCCAGGAGGACTACAGGGTGGTGTTTGAGGCGCTTGCTTCGGTGAAGTCTGCGGTGGCTGAGGGGGGTCGTGGGGTTAGGGGGAGGAATGGGGGGAGCCGGAGGGGAAAGGGTGGGAGCCGGAGTCGGAGGTCGGGGTCGGGGTCCGGGTCTGGGGAGAAAGGGGAATAGGGCTAGAGGGTAGAGCTTTATCTTGGGGATCGGGGGGGGGTTGTAGATTGGTGTATGGTTCTTTGGGTTAGGGCTTGGTTTGGGGGTTGATTGTTCTGCGGTGCTTTTGTGTATCTGGTTCTGTTCGTGTTGCGTTGAGATTTATGCTGTTTTTATAAGTTACTTGGTAGGGACTTTGTTATTGTCATGGTTGCCTTTGTTGAGAATGAAATGTCGTATATGAGAATCATACTTGTTATAGTTATGTTCAAACTGTAGTATCAATAGTATCAATTCAAGCCCTCATAATCATATACATAATAGGTATCAAACAGCCCAGACCAAAAACTCCCTGTCGCAAATCTACAACCCTCCAAGAAAAAAACACCCGAAACACCTTTGGCCTTCAGCCTAGTAGCCTCCTCCCTCAACCTAGCTATGCTGGTACTTGACCAGCGCATCCCGCACCAGGGCAATCACCTCCTGCAGCACCTCCGCCTGGCCCGCGTGCACGTCCACGATCAGCGCGTCCCACTCGTCGCCGACCACGGGCTCCTCCAGGTCCATCAGCTGCGACTGCACCATGCTGCTCTTCATGTAGTGGGCCTGCCGCTGCGTCACGCGCTGCAGCAGCGCCGTCGGGTCGACCTTGAGGTAGATGAAGTGGATCTGCACCGAGGGCGACCCGTACGCGGCCACGCGCATCACGTCCCGGTACTTCTTCTTCAGCGCCGAGCACGCCACCACCACCCCCGTCGGCGGCCGGTAGCCGTTCGCCTCCGACGGCGACAGCGCCGAGATCGCCGCCTGCCGCAGCGAGATCAGCCAGTCCCATCGGTCCGCGTCCGTCAGCGGCACTCCGTTGCTCATCTTCGTCTTGTTGGAGGCCGGGTGGAACTACACCGGACCGAAATCAGTATTCACGGGCGATGCGAAAGGGGTCGACTGGAGATAGTTGGTGTTTTGGGGGGGGGGGGTTCGGGGTAAACGTACATCGTCGCCTTCTAAGAACGGTACCCCCAGTTCTTCCTGCAGACCGCGCCCGACGGTGCTCTTCCCACACCCGGCGGGCCCCGTCACCACCCAGATGTGTTGGATCTGCTGCGGCGGTTGCGCCGGAGGCTGCGGCTGGGTCTGGTCCGCCCACATGGGGTTGGTGGTGGTGTGGTTGATGTTGAGGGGGGTGTCGACCACCGCGCCCTTGTTCTTCATGGCGGGTTGCGGGCGTTCGCCGGCGGAGAGCATGGTTTTTAAGTTTATGGGTTATTGGTTTTTCGGGGCTTGGGGGTTTTTGGGAGTCAAGGAACGGTGCGCTGGAATAATTGGGTGTATGACGTGCTCGGAATTTGTGAAATTAGGTTAGAACCACAGTTGGGATTGTTGGAGTTGGAGCTTGTGTAGGCAACGGTAGAGTGTAAAGGGTGTGGTGTTTGTTGTAGTGGATGTAGTAAGTAGGGGCGGGTAAAGTTGGCTTGAGTTCTCCCTGACGCAACAACCGGGGGAAAGACTGAGCTTAAGAAGGACAAGGACAAGGACAAGGACAAGAATAAGATCGGGGAAGAAACTACGGCTATAAAGCAGAAGGGAAAAGACGGGAAATCAGAATGATGAAAGGGTTTCCAGGACGGGCAACAATACTAATAATAATCCCATGGACTGTGTGGGTCAGTCAGTCCGGGGGGGGGGCGTTATCGGCTTCAGAATGACACTGTTTCGTCCGGTCTGGTTTTCCTTCAATTTTCGACTTGAATGAATGTGATTGATCGTTTTTCCTACTCAGTATCCCCTTTCCAGGATCCACCCCGGCTTCTGGCATCGGGTGTTGAGACAGCGCGCAGCATGGGCCGGATTTAAGGTATCAGAAGTAGAGGGAAGAATTCCCACTCGTCATTTCATCACCACTGCATTTGGAGTGGGGGGGAAAGGGAAAGGACAAGCACCAGCAAAAAAAAGGGTGGGGGAAAAAAAGAAATAAAGAAGCGTCTTTTCTTCTCTGAGACTCCGGCGGTCTGGTTGTTAGCGGGAGATCCGATCGGGCTCTGTATCACAGACGTATGGCTTACACCTCCCTGTATTTACACCATAGACAACTACGAGTAGAAAGCCACAGGAAGAGTGTCCATGCAGTGACGCAGCACCTGTATCACATTCTCCGCTGTTGCCATTGATCCAGATGAGACGAAAATCCCTCCCATTGCTCCAATCATTATCTCGAACCAAGGTGTTTCGGAGGAGTATCGGGCGAGATAACCTGCCCATGCCATGATGTCACTGGAGCTGTGATGTGTGACCGGCGTTTCGGAACAGTCGGTAAATTTCCCCTTCCGTAATCTATTTTCCGGCCAGCAAAAAATTGGGGGTTGTTCCCCCCACACTATTCCCTCTATGGCACTAGCCTCCTTGTTCCTTTTCTATGCACCTTCTTCGATGCTTCCAGAGGCTTTCCTCTCTCGAAAGGCTCGCTCCAGTTCTACCGTGGACCGTGGACCCATTTAAGACCTTCACAGTTGCATGAACAGAAACAACCACAACATTGGATGGGGTTACTGTTCTTTCCGTTGGTCTGTTTGCAGCAGCCTAATCGCCAAACCAACTGGCAATAGTGTCACGAGGTCTCGAGACAGCAAGAGACAAAAAAAAAAGTCCGGCCTGGGCCGTACCTTTTCCTTTTCCCCGGTGCCAGCCATTGCGACAGGTCGGATTTAAGCTTGACGGGGGTCATTTCCCTCTGTTCACAGCAGAACTCCATTCCCGTAGTTACACGTCGTTTGGTGTCACTTTTGACCCAACCAGAACCAGAGCTTTCTTCATCTTCCCCCTCTTGTGAAACCATTTAGCTCTGATCATGCGTCCCTCCCTTCGCTCACCGCCGCTGAAGACGTGAATGGGAAATTCGCCGAGGAACACAATGATCAAATTACCTTGCATTGGCTGCAAGCAACTTTTCCAAGGTTGATCTTCCCTGGCGGCTCTGTGCATGATCCGACTAGAGTGCAAGGGTTCATTACCGGATTTCTGCCCAACGACCTCCTCCTTGAAGCGAGAGAAATAACCTTAAGCGCCCTAAGCTGACAGATTATTCCCATCGGAACTGGTGACTGTGTCTCCTCAAACAACCCCTCATTTTTATAGACAGGTCATCCAATTAGAGTATCGATCCCTGACAGTGCAGAGGGGACGGATGACTTCCCCAGACTTTCTGGAGCCTGTTTCTGCAGCGCAAAAGGAGCAATATTCCCCGCTCCAGCGACTTTAGAGTGCGTTTATGCCCCGTCGATCTTGCCGCATGTCATTAGGACAGGACCATATATGCAGAGTTTCTCCGATACATCACGAGCTATCAACAGATCCGAGTAGGAAGTCGCACATGACGTGTAATGTACTGGAGTATAAGATAAAAGGCGTTCCATACAGCGAGTGCTTCTTTGGCGGGCAGCATGACGAAGGCGGTGAGTATGTAATCGGCGATAGTGCCAGCGCGTCCACCGCCGCCAGGCAGTCGAGATGCCGCCGAGGGAGCTGGCCATCTCACGGCCATTCCTGCCCGCTAATTATTATTCAATTTGATTTTACACTCAGGTACACGGCTTGACTTGACGAGCCTACTAGGTAGACTTTGCCAGCCGCTGCCAATCAGATTTGTTCCGCTCCTCCCTTCCCCCCGTGCAGCACCCTAGCTCCTTGACTCCTTCCTCCCCCCCCCCCCAACGATGACCTCCCTCTTCTTCTCCACCCCGGTGGACATCGACGTGGTTCTCGAAGATAGCGATGAGCGCCAAACGGTGGATGTCAAGTTGGACAAGGGCCGTCGCGAGAGGGTCCCTCTCTACATGGACGGCGAGTCCGTCAAAGGAGCCGTGACCGTCAGACCCAAGGATGGAAAGCGGTTGGAACACACTGGCATCAAGGTGCAGTTTATCGGTACTATTGGTATGCGACCTAGGCCTTCATCCCCGCGCGCGGGCATATCCATCTTATCACACTGCCACAGCTCAACACTAGGGTGCACTAAATCAGGCTAACCAGCTCCTTCACAGAAATGTTCTACGACCGCGGCAACCACTACGAATTCCTCTCCCTGGTGCAGGAGCTGGCGGCGCCCGGCGAGCTGCAGCACCCGCAGACCTTCCCCTTCAACTTCAAGAACATAGAGAAGCAGTACGAGTCCTACCACGGCATCAACGTCAAGCTGCGCTACTTCGTCCGGGTGACGGTCTCCCGGCGCATGGCGGACGTGATCCGCGAGAAGGACCTCTGGGTGTACTCGTACCGCATGCCCCCGGAGACCAACAGCCCCATCAAGATGGACGTTGGCATCGAGGACTGCCTGCACATCGAGTTCGAGTACTCCAAGTCGAAATACCACCTGAAGGACGTCATCGTGGGCCGCATCTACTTCCTCCTGGTGCGTCTCAAGATCAAGCACATGGAGCTGTCGATCATCCGCCGCGAGACCACGGGGTCGCCGCCCAATCAGTACAACGAGAGTGAGACGCTGGTGCGGTTCGAGGTGAGTGCAGCTGAAACACGATTCGGGGGATGAGGATAGTGCTGGGGAATGCTAACGGCGCACATTGCAGATCATGGATGGGTCGCCCTCTCGAGGTGAGTGAGAATCGGGCCCTTGAAAAATAGCCAGCCAAACAACCTTGACGAGTACAGCTAATGCTGACAATACCTCACCCAGGTGAAACCATTCCCATTCGTCTCTTCCTCGGCGGATTCGACCTGACACCCACTTTCCGCGATGTCAACAAGAAGTACTCGACGCGATACTACCTCAGCCTGGTGCTTATTGACGAGGGTAAGTCGGTTACGCTGTCTCTCTCTCTTTGTTCTCTCTGTTTCACAACCCCCCCCCCCTTGCCTTGTTTTTTTTTTTTTTATTTCGTTCTGCATTGTCACAGAACATCGGGCAGAAGTGTATGTCCACTTGCCGGAGACCGGTCGGCGGGAACCAGCCCCCCTTCCAAACCAACCGCCGGCGCACACCACACTAAACATCCCACGGCATCCCACTGTTCCCCCGTTCCCCCCGTTCCCCGTTTCAATAGCCGGTCGGCTATTGATGAAAGCCACCCCTCCTCTCAAGCTGATCGGGCCACACACACCGCCCGCCACATCCAGTTCATCAATTACTACCCCCACACTAAACCCCAAGCGATGGATGGGCTTCTCCCCCGTCTTTGCCTAGAGGTTTTCCTCACGTGGAAGCCCCAATTTTTCCAATCGCGTTCCTTCCCCCAATTTCCTTCCTTCCCCCACTCCATCCGACTGCCTGCCTTACCCCAAAATCAACCAACAACCCCGCCTTTCTTCCCAGATGCCCCTATCAACAACAACAAGCTCATCATCATCATCATCATCATCATCATCATCAACAACAACAACAACCACCACCATAACAAATTACACGCAGTCCACTAACCCCATAACCCATGAAACACAGACGCCCGCCGCTACTTCAAACAATCCGAAATCGTCCTCTACCGCCAAGCCCCGGAGATCGCCCCCACCCCGCAAATCGCCCAGCAGCAGCAGATCCAGCAGCAGCAGTTGCTCCAACAGCAACAGCAACAGCTGCCCGTCGGCTCGGCCACCCCGGGTCCCGGTCGTAGTGAAGCCCATCAGCAGAACCATTTCGCGCAGCAGCAGCAGCAGCAGCAACAACAGCAGCAGGCGGCTCAGTCCGTTCCTGCTCCTGCGGCTTAGCGGTCTTCTAATTTGTTGTAAATCGTTCGAGCTAAGTAATGCGTGAACCTTTTTGCCTGGTTAGAGAGGTGCGGTTGCTCTTGCTCTGGTTGGTAGTGTATGGGCGGGCTGGTGCTGGGGCTGAGCTGGAGCTGGAGCTGAGATGATTTGTACTTGTACTTTATTTCATATATACCCTTGCTTTTTCTCCTTTTTACTTTGTTGCTTTGTCGGGGGTGGAGATGTATGTGCATGTGGTGTAGTCGGGGGATTATGTGGTGTATTGTGTAGGCTGGGGTGATGGGGGTGGTATAGGTTTGTGTGCACGATGTTGCGGACTTTCTGCTCCGTAATTTATTTGTTGGAGATGTAGGTGGGAGTATTAGGCTGGGGTAGTAGTATCGCTGATAGCTACACTCCAATTCCTTTTAAGGAAAGAGGCACTTCTACGATAACTATGACCCGATATACAAATCTCAAGCGGCTGCCTATACGTTCATCCAACAGGGATATCGATTAAGACTAGAGCACAAACTAAGAATACATCTTTATCTGCCATTAACGGAACGGACGCCTCCAAGGGCCCCGAATCACGCCGACAGAACCTGGCCCAGGGCACGCAGAACCTCCCCGTCGTCCTGCTGCTTTCCGGCTACCTGCACGGCTCGTACGACGAGCGGGTAGATCCACGCCAGGTGCTTCTTATGATCCAGGTCGCCTGGACTATTGATCGACACGCCGTTGACCGTGCCCGGGGGCGCGGGGACCGTCGACGGGTCGCTCTGCAGAGCCACCATGCCCCGGAGAAGGTGCAGGAGGGATTTCCGGGCCGGAGTGGGCTGTGGCATCAGGCCCCGCAGGGGCTGGTCGGCGATGTAGCCTTTCAGGGAGACGGCGGCTCGGAGGACCAAGTATGGGGAGATGGACTGGGCGAGGGCGAGGCGGGCGGCAGAGGCTGATTGCTCGACAGGTGATGATCCATGCTCTGGCGGGGGTTGTGCGGGGTCAGATGAAGGAAGTGATGGCGCCGCGGCGAGGTCGAACAGTGTATCGATTACGGTGTACGCCATCTTGGTGCGAGGCGTCGGTAATGGGTCGAAAGTTCTGCCCGGACGGACATTGTACAACCCGTGCAGCGGGTCTTCTTCGAGGGGTTGGCGAGGGAGGTCTAGTCGCTGTGGGGCGTAGATGAACGATGACCGCAACAGGGCACAGGCGAAGTCCCGGCGGGTGGAGTCGGGGATCGTAGATGTACCTAGCGACGGAATGATGAGCGTCTTCAGTCGGTTGAACGCAGCCACGTCGAAGGTTTCGTCGCTCAGGATCTTGGTGTGAGGAACGGAACCGGTTCGAAAGCCACGGGCCGAGACGATGCCATTTGCCAGGTCAACCACACAGTTCCAGAAACGGCTGATTTGCTCCTGCTGGGCTGTGGCATATTGCTTCTCCACGTATGGGATTCCCACCTGAAGGATGTTCAAGGAAGCAGTGGTGGATTTCTGCGAAAGACTCGGCTCGCGGTCCTTTCCGGGCCATTCATATCTCAAAGCAATGGGGTTCACCAAATGGCCCAATGCGGTCGCCAGAGATCCGTCAAGGAAGATGTCTTTCTTGATGCCGTGCTCGGAAATATACCAGTCTAGAAGCTCTATCACGCTCTTTGAGAAAGCGACGAAAGTGGGCTTCTTGGAATCACTCTCTGGCGACCACTTAGATAGAGGTGAATCAGCCAGTTCTGCCAGACATACAACGATGCTCGACTGCGAATTGCCATCCGAGCACAAGAGCTTCAGACATTCCATGAGCAGCGTCTGTACCTTGGACGGGCGGTCGATATCCGGAGAGTAAGGCGGGGATATCGAGTTCCAGGCAAGCAGTTGAAAATGTCCAAGGATCTTCTTAACACTTTCATCTTCAAGGTCGTCCTTGTATAGACGATATATCTGTTGGAATGCTTGAAGATAGGCCATGGCAGCATCTTGGTTCGGTCTATCCAGATCGAGCATATCTTCCCGATCGGCGGGGTGACCATTCAGCCACAAGAGCCAGGTTGAGCGTAGAGACTGCTTACTGAACTCGCCAGGACCCTGTATACGAAGGAGGGTGCTCGTCAGACTGGAGTAGGCAGCTTCACTGAATTCAAGAAGCCGCAAAGTAAGCAGCTTCTCATAGTATCCCAGCAGACGCTCCCATGACTGATCGAACACTTCGTCCTGGACTATCGTCCCCAAGAAATTCGTGATCAGATCAGATGCTCCTTTGACCATGACAACTGTTGTCTCAACCCAGGCCTTCGTGCTATCAAAGTGGTCGGACTTATTCTTCTCCAGCGTCAGGCAGAGCTCATCTTCTATCTCCTCCACCATACGGAACAGAACTCTGTTAAGACACAAACACCATGCCTTGGGAGACAAGTGTTGCCCGTAAGCATCAAAGATTCTCAATAGAGTCTGGATAGCACAGTTTCGGACCTCCGATCGGCTATCTGTTGTCAAGTCTACTATCCTCAGAAGGAGCAGTAGCCACAATGCATTCCGGGATATTGAGGGGTCATCGCCCTTGGCGAGGTTCGCAAGCGCATCCTCGCTCACGGAGGCATCAATGTGAGATTCAATGCAGAATTGCTCGGTTTGTCCCTGGAGAAAGTCCGAGACGTTCCAGAAAGATGATGTAGTGGTTAAGGAGATGTTGAAATCTTGCTGCTGTTGAGCAAACTTGGAAAATGATTCCACCAGGTCCAATCGACAGGGTAGTGGAAGCAATGCAACGAAGTCGGAGGCTATCAGTTGTAATGATTGATAAGCAACCCGCACAAGTCGAACGGAATCTGCTACCCATCTAGCCTGGCTTCTTGCGTTCGAGTTCCCGGATTTTTCATTCTCAACCCTCTCACCAAATACACTTGTAATGAGGTCGAAAGCAAGAGCCCATCCCTCCACGAATGTCTCGCCATATTGTTCAAGGATGCTCTTGAGGGTTTCCAGGCTCTGTTCATGAATTTCAATAACTGGAGCAGGGGGGAAGCCGATCGAGCAGCCGCTCGCTTCATAGAGCAACCTAATCTGCATCTTGAGCGCTTGGAGATTCCTGAGCTGTCGTTCATTTTGCTTCGCAGGATCATCGCCAGCTCTTTGCGCCATGGTCAGTGTCACAATGCTGTTCAGTACCTCATTCGCCCTGAGCCGAAACTTCTGGCTGATCGCTCTGTCTGCCGCAGTTGACATCAGCCTGGTAGTGAGAAGATTCCAAGCGCCCAGGTCAGACTCAATCAATGAAGACAGTCGATCAACGTTTGCCAGTGCTATCTCGTTGGCTTTCTCGAGCACAAACCTCACTAATTCATCTTGTGTCCTAGACTTCCCCACCGAAAGCGACACGCGATGGGTGTTTTTGCGCATGAGACTGGTGCGAGGAGAAAGAAGCTCTCCGGTAGGAGACTGCGGTGCGGTCTGAGAGGCATCCTCAGCGGGCCCATAGAGACCCAAGAGTGCAGTCAAGAGATCCCGGAATGACTCAATGGGATAGTCGCCGCTACTCTCGAACATCTTCGCGGACGCTGTTTGCACGGCTATAATCTCGGCGCCGAGATTGGCTTTTGGCACGTCCATCGATGCAGTCGAGGCTTCCGCGGAGCTTGTCATGGCCTGCGGATTTGTGGTCAAGCCAATTAAAATATCAGTATCTTGAAGGGTGCCGAGTACAATGGACCAGGCCGGCTGATCTAAAGTTGGCCCAAGCGCGATTCCTAGATTAAGCAAAGCGCGTAAGCACAGGAGGTTCCTGGTGCTCAAAGACACGAAAGTACTCTCTGGAGGAATACTGCTGACTTCGGCAGATACCGTCGAGCCACCGAGAGATACATGCGAGTCCTTCGTTTTATCATCTGTCATTTCTTTGGATTGCAGAGCCGTTGTAGCGGACGCCGGCGTATTCGCAGGCTTGACACTGCCGGTATCCGCTGGCATAACTGCTTTACCAAGTGTCGTTAAGAAGGCATCCCGGGGTGTCGACAATCTCAGTAGACCAGCCACATGCGCCAATTTCTGAAAAGACCTAACAAGCTTGTGGTAGAAGTCATCATCAAGGGCTGCATACAAGAACGTGGAGCATGCTGCAAGAATGGCTGGCCAGCAGTTATCGATGATGCCAGCACAGCTTTTGATGGCCGCGAGCTGGGGATGAGACTCCAAATGAAGAGGGTTGATGGGTACGGGCGACTTCCTGCTGTTAGGCTGTCTCAGGGTATCAGTCCCTTGTTCAGGACCAGTCACACGACTTCGCCGCTTTTGTTTTAGGTCGGGAACTGTTAATGGTAGAATAAACTTTGCAAGCCCCTCAGCAAAGTTGCTAATGCAGTTCAGTACAAGACTGTAGATATATGTCTCAGGTGGTGATGGCGGCTCAGTCTTATCGAGCAATTCCATATAAGGTGTTCGAACCACGCTCCATTGGCTGCTGATTCCCGGCGCATCGGAGTCGGTGATAGGAACGGATGCTCCGATGACGCCAGCAACACCCCCTGCTTCGAGAGTAATCTGCTCTTCGGTGACAGCCCGTGTGTGCTCGGTCCGTAAAGGTGCAGTGGACCGGGCGCTGACTCCAATCAGAGAAGGCTTTTCAGAGGCAAGGCGAACCAGAGCGGCCATGTGGTCTTTCAAGATGTTCTTCCTTCTCTCCTCCCCGTCGTACAAAGAATATATGAGCCTTACCAGACCTGGCTCAGCATACAATCCTCGAAAAAGTTCCATGCAGAGGACTCGCTTCCACGGTGATGTCCCGTCTGGTTCAAGTAAATGCGTCACAAGCCCGAGAGCCATTTCGCACTCGGCAGGTAGAAGAGACATGTGGCGCTTGAGTAGCACTGAGAGGATGCGAATGGCACGAACAGTCTGGGAGAAAGTATGTCTCTCAGAGAGGATTCGCACCAGCACTGGCATGAGCTTAGCCCTCAAGACCTGAGTCAACTCGGCATGGGTAACGAAAAGCCTGCCACTATTGAGTAGAATGCTTTCGATGAGCTCTAGAGTGTACGGCGTGGACAGAGATTTGATGCGAAGGAAATAAAGCGGTTCACCGTCTACGAGACGGCATAGGTCATCCAGAACCTGATACATCCGTTAGTTGTTCGGTCAGAGAGCTGCAGGTAGGGAGCGAAAGCCTACCCGTAGAGCGTCATACGCAAAATGTCCCACGTTGATGGAATTCCCGTCCACCTTGACAGTAACCGTGGGAGTCGTTTTGTCGAAGTTCTCTACATATGGTCAGAATCGGCTTTTACGAATTTCATCAAAATTCCGAGAATCTTACGGTCTTCAATGGAGACTAGCTCAAATGTGGATACCACAAGCTGTTGGAGCGTTGCTGCGGCTGTGCTTGAGACAGCAGGCATCTTGTTCGTCTGCAGGGCTGCACAAATCTCCAGCGTGCTCACGAGAAGATCTCCGCCCAGATCACTCGCATAATGTTGAAGCAAGGACGGTAAAGTTTGCAATATCTTCAGTTGAATATCCAAGCCTTTCACAGCGTAAGTAAAGCACCGATTGATGGGTTTGATAGAATGACTTACTCATGTTCGCCGTCTCCTTCAGGCCAGAGAGTACATCTCTAAGGCGCTCTGGTGGCAACGACCGGGATGCCACCAGCCTTTGCAGGCAGATGACACCGATGCTTGCGAGCTTGGCATGGCGACTATGGCAAGCGATAATGAAGGGATTTACGAACTTGGGTTTGCGCAGAAGGTCTCACGCAATCTTAGCATTCATGCCGTTTGAGTTTGATCATAATCATGGGCTAATGAGACACTCACCGGCAGATATCTGAGCCTCTGAGGTTGAAGGTAGTGCCTTCAAGTCATTGAGCGACTCTTCGGCGGCCTGTATTATCGTTAGTCAGCATCAATGTTCGAAAATCCATTTCTAGACAGTGGAAGCCTACAGTGCGAAGTTCCGAGTTTCTTCTCTTAGACTCTTGGATAAGATTCAAGAGTTCCGCCTGTAGGAACTGGGAGGACATTTCAAACAGGGTGCTGAATCATATCATGGCCGGCGCCAGTCGAGTCGGATAGTACAGTACAGTAAGGTAGCACTAGGCAGATGTGGCTTCATGTGGTTGGATCGCTGATTGGGTCGGTAGAGGAAGAGAAGAGAGGTTGATGAGAGCCTGAGCAAATGAATTGACGCAATATACGTCTTATTAAGGGTGAATGCACATCAATACAAATACATAATTGTCATTTCCAAACAATCAAGCAACGAACGCAATCATCCGGAGTGGCAGCTCTCAGGAGCGCCAAGGCAACGACGGAGATAAGTTCGAGGATATCACGTGGCATCGGCTGGTTCTTTATCATCACATGACCTATTCTTCAGGAACCCGGCGGGACAAGATACGCAATAGCCACCAGCCACTGATCCATTGCAGTGCCCATTGTCATTGCCGCAAGTGGGATAAAGTCGTGGGTGCCCCCTCCTCCGCCTTCGGTACTGATCTCGTTTACCTCTCCTCAACAACAACCTTCATTTCTCCACAGTTATAATACACAGAACCCTTTCTCCAAGCTCACATACCGCATAATGTCGGCCAAGGTTCCCAGAAACTTCAGGTTGCTCGAAGAGCTCGAGAAGGGCGAGAAGGGCTTGGGCGCAGGTGAGCATACCTTCACAAACAAGGTGGCACATGACACACAGATCACTAACGCACTTTCGTTTCCATCCCTTAGAGGCTTGCTCGTACGGTCTTGATGATGGCGAAGATATGATGATGAGCAACTGGAATGGCACTATCCTGGGCCCTCCTCATGTCCGTCCCCTCCGCATACTTATTCCCGCCACGATACCCCAGCAGTACTGACTCGACAATGAATGAACACAGAGCGTCCATGAGAACAGAATATACAGTGTCAAGATTCACTGCGGTCCCGACTACCCTGACAATCCCCCTACTCTGCAATTCGTCTCCCGGATCAATCTGCCATGCGTTGATCCCCAAACTGGCAAGGTACGCATAGAGCTACGTTGCGTCATAAACAGGGCCAGGAGTATACTGACTTCTCTATAGGTTGATCCCACCAAGCTGCCTTGCCTAGCTCAATGGAAGCGCGAATTCACCATGGAGACTATTCTGCTCGAACTTCGGCGGTACGCCGTGCCTTGACTCCCCATTCCTCCTCTGATACATGCAGGTTCTGACTGTGTCGCAGGTATATGGCTCTGCCCCAGCACAAGAAGCTTCCCCAGCCCCCGGAGGGCTCTAACTTCTGAGCAACGTGATGCTGTGAAATGACTCGGGAACCGAATGAGGAGTATTCTGGTGGGTTTTGTGCGTGCGGTTTCGTTCGCGTCTTCTTTCGTTTTACTTCTTAGAGCGTGTACAGTCTATGCATAACGGCGGGCATGTCGTGGTGTCAATCGAAGCCTAGTTGCAATTCATCGATTCTAGAAAACTTTGTCGGTGTGGACTTTCCTGTCAACCTTGCCACTTAGACTATCCTTTCTATGACATTCATCATTAGCTTGGGGAGTATTCATAGATATTGAGTGAGTAGGGTCGGGCACAGTCGTGGTGAGCGAGGTAGCAAATCGGCAGGGCACATGGGCTTCCATTGAGAGCACATATACCGATGCCAATGAGTCGATTGGCGAGTAGACCGGTGCTACTACATAGAGTGGCTTCAGTATGGCGAACCAGCAAAAAGTTTCAAGACAGGTCGTGCCCGGGATCGAACCGGGATTACAGGAATCAGAATCCTGGGTGCTAACCATTACACTACACAACCAAGGCGGTGAGTTTGGGCTCCATAGTTGATTTTATGAGGGTAATCATGATCCCACGGTATCACGCAGCCTAATCTAACCTCATATTGTTCATCAACTTCAACGATGATTAGTTGCAGATTAGGGACCATGGTCTGGATTGAAAATTTGCCTCAATATCTGTAAATCTTGTTTTCTTGCCCATACACATATGATACATCTGCCTCATATCATACGGTGACACGTGATCGCGATTGATATCTTCTCAGTCACATGCTTCCCAGAATATATTTGACCTCGACATTGAACGCCTTATCTACCTCACCATGCATAGGTTGGTGGTGCCCAATAAGTCTTCAATCCACCGTTTCACAAGTGCGTACCTCAACAGACAGACCAAGCAATGCTTCTTCAGGATGAGACTAATGCCCGATTGTCGCGACAGCCCTAGCGCTCTATCGCGCGCTTCTCCGACAATGCGCCAAATTACCTGAAAATCTACCGGAGCGCAATGCATCCAAGCAGCACATACAACTACGGTTCCACAGATACAAGACCCTCGAAAGTCCGTCCAGGGTAGCACATGCCTTGAAAGCGGGATATGATGTACACATAGCCCTCCTTGCTCCATATCCCATCCGGTGCTGACGACCGATTGATTAACGGGCGAATCTACAGGCACTCGACCTGCTCCATGCCGTATCACAAAACAAACGCACCGAAACCGAGCGTCTCAAGTCCCTCCTATTCCAGACCACCGAAGCACAGGAGCGCCGGTCCGCGATGCAAAGAGAGCTGAGGCGGCTGAAGCCGGCCAAACCCATGAGCGCCATGGAGCTGAAGAAGGAGGCCAACAGGGAGGCCGCGAGGAGGACCATGTCGCGACACCCCGATGCCATACCGGTCCTGTCGCGTCCACGGCCGACCGTCAACGGGATACGTCGCATTCCGAAACTCGTGAATGCGCGCGGCGTCCCCTTCCTGCGGATCATGAAACCCCAACCCGCCATCCTCGGGCACATTATCCGGGGCAAGCTTCGCAAACGAGGCAGGACATTTCTCGTGCGCAAGAAGTTACTGGAAGAGAGGATCTGGGCCCAGGATGAGGACGAGTGGGATCGATTGACCGGCCAACAAGAACGCGAGCCAACGGCCAGGTGGCGTCATCCCGTTGAAGTATGCATTATGGAACTCAAACGACGAGTCTCTGAGATGGAACGCAAGGATCAAGAGCTTGCGACAGCCATGTGGAAGGTCGTCCTCGCGGAGCGTGCGTTGGCCGCCAAAGAGGCCGAGGAACGGGCCGCCAAGATGGCGGCTGCGCCAAAAGAGACTACAGAAGGGGGAGAAAAAGAGCAGGACTTGAAGTAAGTCGGCCAGCTAGAGCGCCCGAAACTACCCAAGCGACCTACTTGATTGGGATTTTAGGGTACGTGCGTAGACCAGCGAAGGGGATATCAGGACTAGAGCAATAGCCTTGGCCCGACGAAAAAGCCCAGGCATAGCTCAAGTGGGCGAGTCCTCTATGCATTTCTCAGGCGAATATACCCCATTCTATCAGGTCATATCCATAGCATCGAACCATAGCCATATGTGTTTGAAATCCACCCGGTGTTCTTGGTCAATACCCGCTCTATGTATGACACATCTGCCAGACTGGACACTTTCATCTCTTCGGGACAAAGGCCCGTCTAGGCGCGACCTGTATGTATACTTGTAAATTGTGGCAAAGAGCACGTCACGCTCCTATGCGGCGATCTTCATCTTCTCTACAGCAGCGGGCATAGCATCCTCCTCGTCCTCATCAAAGTCTGCTCTGCCAGCCAGACCGCGCTCCCACAGTTGCTTGCCCGTGAGCTTCTTTTCCTCCTTCCCGGGCGCCTTCTTCTGTGCCTTCTTGTCCTCGGCTTCCTTCTCCTCGCGCAGCCTCTTCTCCTCGTCCTCCATCTCCTTCATAAACTTGTCCCGCCACGCCAGGAACGTCTCCCGGTTGACCGCCGTGCCCTGGAACTTCCGGTTCTCCTCTTCCTCGCGCTTGGCCGCCTCCATCTCGCGCTCCGCGTGGATGGCATTGACCCGCTCCGCCATAAGCAGCTCGGCGCTCTCCTTCAGCGCGCTCACCAACGTGAACACCATCGCCATCCCCATGTTCTCTTCGATGGTCGGCTGCAGCGCCTCGAGCAGCTGGTCCTTGTCCTCCGAGACATCGAGTCGGGGGTGTTTCGGTGCATTGGGGGCCGCGGTGATGTCGAGTTCCGGGGCAACGTCCGGATAGTCTTCCGGGTATGACACGTGCAGATTCAGGACTGGCGGCTCGAGCTCTTCGACGTCATTGTCGGGAGGGTCCAGGACGATCGATATCCGATAGGAAGTGTCAGAAATATCTGTAATTGCAGGTTCTTTCGTCAGCGTCGAGATTCCAGAATTACCGCCCAAACCAGAAAAAAAAGGACAATAGTCTCCGGAGCGACTGGGCTAGTTCGCATACCTGTGATCTCCTCGGGGAAAATGGAGTCGAGCACTTCGCGCTCTTCGATCTGATCTTCGCGACCCATCTTTGCTTTCAATGCGCCGCCGGCGGGGGTGGTGGTGGAGGGGTATTCGGTTTCGTGGGGTGAGTGAAAACTCGTTGCTGAGAGATCGTAGCTCTCGGATTTGATGGTTGACAAGCACTAATAGCAATAGAACATGTAGTGCATGAGAAGAAGCACCAAGACCGCTTCGCTTTTTCCTGATTCAATAATCCTGAGCTAGAGCATAGACTGATCGGTCCCTCTTCAATCCGGCATGGAGTAGAATGTTGCGGTCGACGTGCAAACAGCACAAACAGATAAGGCAAGGCCCGGCGTCCCAAATTTATCGGGCCCGAAAAAGGGAATTTCTATGCTCCGCCTTGGAAAAAAAGATCCAACAAGCTCCAATTGCCTTACTTTTCTTCCTCTTACCTGAGTATTCTTTTTTCTGCAATCCTATTTCTTACATCTTATGACCTATCAATCGACGATCACACACTCATTTTAGACCTATCACATTAACATGGGCAAGTCCAGACCTCAGAAACAGAAGAAATCCTCCAAATCTCGCGAGAAGCCCCTCCTCGGCGTTGGTGGTTCGGTGAAGCAGTCGCAGAGCAAGATGAACGAAGACCCCACCCAGCTCCTGGACCAGGCGACGATACTCATCCAGACCGGCCAGGCCGATGCCGCTCTACAATTAGCGCAGCAAGCGCTCGACAGCTCGCCCGCGGGATCCCCCTCATACCTGTCGGCCTTGATCGCCGTCGCAGAGATCTACGTCGAACTCGGAGATATCGACACCGCCAGAGCTCATTTCCTGCGCGCAGTCGAAGCCGATCCCAACGGGACGATACCGGAGTCTCAGGGCGGAGGCGCGGAGAAGTTCTTGTGGCTGGCCCAGTTGAGCGAGGAAGGCGGAAAGGATAGTGTCCAGTGGTTCGAGAAGGGTGTCTCCTCGCTCCGACATGCGATCCAGCAACTAGAACAGAACCCTGGCCCTAAGGAGGCGGCCGAGTTGCTGGAGAAGAAGCGCAAGATGGCCAATGCCCTATGCGCCGTGGCGGAGATCTACATGACCGATCTTTCGTAAGTTGATTCCCCGCCCCTCCCGGCTCCTTCCCATCCCGCGGCGGCTGCGAGGAGGAATTTCTTGTACTGACGTAATGTAGCTGGGAGGAAGATGCAGAGAACCGTTGCGAGACGCTCATCACGGAGGCTCTCCTCGTTGAACCCAATGGACCCGAGGTCCTCCAAACCCTGGCTTCCATTCGAATCTCGCAGCTACGGACCGACGACGCCAAAGCAGCACTGAGAAGGAGTCTCGAGATCTGGAAGGACCTGCCCCCGGAGGACCCTAGCATTCCAGATTTTGCTACCAGAATCAGTCTTTCTCGTCTCTTGATGGAGGTCGCGCTGGAGTTTGAGGCGTTGGAGGTCTTGGAGCGGTTGATCCTGGAAGATGATCAGAGTATCGAGGCTTGGTATCTAGGCGGATGGTGCTTATATCTCCTGGCCGGGAAGCAACAAGCCCCTGCGGATGACGAGGAGGAAGCCGATACCCCAGAGGCCAAGCGCCTTGCATCGCTTGTTGCCAGTCGCGAATGGCTCAAGCAGGGTCTGGCTCTCTATGAGATCCAGCAGTACGAGGATGAGAGGCTCAAGGAGCATGCGCTCGAACTGGTTCAGGAGATGAACCAGGAACTGGGCGATGAGATAGAGGACGAAGAGGCTGAGGGCCAGGAGGGTGAGGAAGGTTGGGAGGACGAGGAGATCGAGGTGGACTCAGACAGTGACCACGAAATGGCTGACTCCTGAATACAACAAACGCTGCATGTCCATGTTACGAAACCCCCCCTTTCCCTGTCATGATACCACTTCAAAAGTCATGTTATACTTGCTCGAAATACCAACGAATCTAATAATACCTTGGATGAGCACCTCATGTTGAAGCGAATTCACTAAATCCTCTTGGTTCATTGTCCATTCCACTATCGTACGGACCCGGATAAAGTAGTACCCGAGCGCGTTTCCCTCCCCTCCCCCCCCGGAGATAATCAAAGCCAATTTTGTCCCAGCCAAGCACCTTCGGGGTGGCAAAACTGAGCTCAATGTGAGTTGGGGAAAGAAAGGGTTGTTTTAGCGGTCGCTAGAAAGTGCCCCCCCCCCTCCCCCCTTGTCTTCCGTCACAGGATGGACCTGGAATCAGCGCCCAGCGGGGAAAGCTTGTCGTCGTTACAGACCCCAGTCGCCGCCGTCGCCGTTAAGATGACTTCCGCGGATGTAATCGACAAGCCAGCCACGGCGAACGAAGACCCCACCGCCACTGCCACCAAGGGCGAGATGTCTCAAGCCGAGTTCGAGACCGACAGTGACGCTTCGGGCGAGGAGTGGGAAACCCAGTCTCTCTACGAGGACGCCATTGAGGTACTGCGGGACGAGCAACTTCGCGATGGAGGTAAAGTCAAACCCATCTATACAAATACCTTCCCAGGCGCCCTCTCGCTGTGTGCAGCCCAAGGCCCCACCCGCTGACCGCGCCGCGCTCGAGTATCTATAGTCCCCGATGCCTGTACTTTGGAGGAGGCTATCGCGTACCGAAAGCGCCTCCATGAAATCGGCAAGGCTGCGTTCGTCGAAGAGACCATCGCAAAGGAGACGGTCACTGCGAAGAAGCTGTGCACGGCGTTCGGCATCCAGCCCCCGGCGTTCCTCGAAGGTGCCCCTGACGAGGCCTACCACCCTCTCCTCGCGATCGCGATCTCGCGCGAATTCTCGAGACGTCCGAAGCTCCCACAGTACAATACCATCGATGATGCGGTGAGGTTGCTGAAGGAGTCCAAAAACATCGTCGTGCTGACCGGCGCTGGCGTGAGTCGTCCCTCACCACCTCCCCTCTGGGGTGCACCCTGTTTTTGTCGCGCAAGAGTCAGCGACATACTGATGCGGATCTTGTAGATATCCACCAGTCTTGGGATCCCCGATTTCCGCTCCAAGGATACCGGGTTGTATTCACAGCTCGCGCATCTGGGCCTGAGCGATCCGCAGGAGGTGTTCGACATTCATGTGTTTCGCGAAGACCCCAGCATCTTCTTCTCGGTTGCCAAGGACATTCTCCCCACGGAAAAGAAGTTCTCGCCGACGCACGCGTTCATTCGCCTGCTGCAGGACAAGGGGAAATTGTTGACCAACTACACCCAGAATATCGACAACATCGAGGCCAATGCCGGTGTCGCCGCGGAGAATATCGTCCAGTGTCACGGCTCGTTCGCCACCGCGACATGTGTCAAGTGCAAATATCAAGTAACCGGTGACGAGATCTTCGACGAGATCAAGAAGGGTGCCACCCCTCAGTGTACCGCGTGCCGTGACCGAATCGCAGAGGAGACGGGAGCGAAACGCAAGCGCAGCACCACTGGTGTGCACCGAAATCGCAAGGAGGACTGCGGCGACAGCTCGGATGATGAATACGAAATCCCGTCCCCCGGTGTTATGAAAGTGAGTTTGCGCGCTCTCTTCTTTTCTTTGGAATTTTCTTCGCCCGGCGTCTTGCTGACAGTCAATTTAGCCCGATATCACGTTCTTCGGCGAGGATCTTCCGGATGAATTCGGTCGTCGCCTGCTTCACCACGACCGCGAACGGGTGGATTTGGTCATTGTCATCGGAACGTCTTTGAAAGTGGCGCCTGTCGCAGAGGCACCCGGCGTGTTGCCTCGTCACGTGCCTCAAATCTACATCTCTCGGACTGTAAGTCCTACTTCCTTGAGTCCAAAGTCACCCCCAGGCTGACGGATCTGATAGCCTGTGACGCATACGGAGTTCGATATTGATTTGCTGGGTGACTGCGACGTGGTGGTCTCCGAGCTCTGCCGCCGGGCCGGGTGGGAGCTCAAACACGAGATGATCCCGGAGGATGAGAAGGTGGAAATCTCGCAGGTTGAAGGTTACGAGTCACGACATGTGTTTCGGGTTGTCGGCGCATAGCGGCGGTGTTTTGTGTGTTGCTAGCCATCCCATCTCTGGCTCTCAGCTGGTTTCGAGAAACGGCGTATATTGGGTTGGTTTTGCATTGTGGGTTTTGATATCATCAAAAGGGAAGGACAGGCTGTAAAGATTGATGGACGAAGACATACACTTATTGTTATCATCAAGCATGTTTTATTATCTTTCTGCGGGCTTAGAATGTATCTATTCTTGTTTCCGGCTCGCGGCTCCGGCTTCATAGGAGACCTGTTTGTTACAATTGTTACCATGATAAAATATCATTACAAGTGCTTGCATAGATTTTTACCTCGTGCACAAAACATACATTCAGTCTCATTCAAAATTGTAGAGTAGCATTGTGATTCCTTCAATGTTGAGCAGGGCTGGACTGTTGGAAGGTGTCGACGACAAACGGGATCCTCAAATCCAGCGGATCTTGAGGGGAAAAAAAATCAATTCCGCATCTCTCACTGACCAGACAATCACATCGACGCTCCCAATCAGATAATTGACCAGATTGCAAGTCTTTCTTGTCTGTGATTTTTCTCCGCAGTTGCAGTACTGCAGTCATTGAAACAGTTCGACCAGACAGCTGTGGCGCGGGGCCCAGCGCAAGCCCTCTGACGATTACGATGGAATACCTGATCCGCTTCGCCCAGGTCCACGAGTCTTTCCGACAGCCTGAGATCCAGGCGCTGGCCGACTTGGCCGGCATTGATCTCGAGTTCGTCTACTACGATAAATATGTATGTTTCATTCTGATGAACCTGTCCTACACTCCTCTTCCATATCACCTACAGATTACCACCAACATAATTTTCTCTATCATTCCCCCCCCCCCCCCCCCGCATCAGCAAAAAAAAGCTTAAAGCAGCCAAAATGAACTAATGAATCCATCCCCAGTCCCCATTCTGCGTCATCAGAGTCTCCGATGAAGCCGCGGCGCGCACGCTCATCGCCCGCAGCATCCTAGCGAAGGACATCTTCGAGCTCTGGGGATATGGCACCAACCTGGACGAGGTGCACGCGGATGTCCGCAGGCGGACGACCGAAGCTCGCTGGGCCGACTTCCAGACGGACTCGTTCCGCTTCACGGTCGACAGCTTCGCGGGCAAACGCAGCAACGACAAGAAGCGCGAGATCATCCAGTCGTTCTCCTTCCTCGGCTTCCAGGGTCCCATCCGCATGAAGAACCCGGACCAAGACTTTTGGGTTCTGGAGGACTACGGCTGGGATGTAGCTGCCACTGACGCTGCCGCTGCAACTCCCGAGGGACGCAGCAGCAGCAGCAGCACCCCCATCTTACGCCCCGTTCCAGAAGGCCAGGAACCCAAGCGGATCTGGTTCGGCCGCTGGCTGGCCAACAGCAGCCGCGACGTGATCAACAAGTACGACCTCAAGAAGCGGCGGTACATCAGCACGACGTCCATGGACGCGGAGCTGACGCTGATCACGGCGAACATGGCCCACGCGGCGCCGGGCAAGCTGTTCTACGACCCCTTCGTCGGCACGGGCAGCTTCCTCGTGGCGATGGGCCACTTCGGTGCCCTGAACTTTGGGTCGGACATCGACGGCCGCAGCTTCCGCGGCAAGGAGATGATCGAGCGCGGCGGCACCATGGGCGTGCTCGCCAACTTCCAGCAGTATGAGATCGTCGGCCAGTTTCTGGATGTCTTCTCCTCCGATCTGACGAATACGCCGCTGCGCGCGCAGCCGTTCCTCGACGGGATCGTCTGCGATCCGCCGTACGGGGTGCGCGAGGGGCTGAGGGTGTTGGGGAGGCGGGAGGGGCTCCGGAACGAGGAGGTGATTATCGATGGGGTGCCGGCTCATCTGTATGTTCCTCTTTCTTTTTTTTTTGGTTCTTTTGCTTGAGTGGTGGTGACGCCACGGGAGAAGAGCCCCGTATCGCTGATCGTGTGTATACAGTCGACCCGGTTACATTGCTCCGAAGAAGCCCTACGGCTTCGAGGCCATGCAGAACGATATCCTCAACTTCGCCGCTCGGACTCTCGTTATCGGTGGGCGCATGTGCATGTGGATGCCTACCGCCAACGACGAGGATCTCGAGCTAGACACGCCCATGCACCCGAACCTGGAGGTTCTGAGTGTGTCCGTTCAGCCCTTCTACAACTGTGAGTGGAACCGTCTGCCTTCTTCCAACATCATTCCATAGGTCAAGGACAACAGCACTAACAGCATCTCAGGGTCCCGTCGACTCATCACCTACCGCAGACTCCCCGAAGGACAAGTATCGGATGTGTCCAAGGGACGCAGCAGACTCGACTCAGAGGGCGTCTATGCCGATCAATTGAATTCCTTCAGAAAGAAGGTACGTTGCCTTTTATCACCTCCCTCGGATTATCAATATAGGATCCACGTATATTGACTTAAGGAATAGTACTTCACCAGAAACCCGCAGTACGACAATAAAGAACCCAGATCAGGCAGCGCCACGCCGGCCCCATGATACCAGAATAGCCTCTAGCATGCATTTATCTAAAAATCCATCATGTCATGCTCATCATACTCACACCAAGAACCTGGAATGGATGCATAAATAAATACCATATAAACCTGGCGATGAAAACCCTAAGCCCATGTCTATTCTTTACACAGCACTGTACTGTATCTCTAGACCAATAAAACCTAAAGTCTCCCCCTGCCCCCAACCCCCAACCCCACCTCCAAATCTACCCCCTCCACCTTCATGACCTTAACAATCTCCCTCGCCAACTCCTCCCTCAGCCCGCGCGCCAACGCCTCCCCCTCCTCCTCATCCAACTCCTCCCTCTGCCCGCGCCCAAACATCACAAAACTCGGCCGCGCAGCACCAGCACCCGACGCACTGCCCAAATCCGGTCGCGGAATCACATGAAAATGCACATGCGGAACCTGCTGCGCTGCTCGGACGCCTACAAGCCCCCATTGTCCGGGTTAGCTCTGCTGTGCTGTGCTTACGATGACCCCCCCCACCATCGGTGAACTGAAGAGAAGTGAGAGTAAAACGCACCATTATTCTGCACCACATTCCAATGCCAGTCCGCTGCTGCTGCGTCCGCCCCGAAAAGCGTCCGCATCACTACCCGCGAGAGGATGGGGAGCCATTGGCCGATCTTTTACTCGGGGTCAGCTTTATCCAGTGGTACTAGTAGTAGTACACTGCCCACTAGAACAGAGCGAGACTAGTTTCAATGTGGTTCTGGTTTGATGATGGGAGGTGGGTAAGTCAGTAGGTAAAGGACTAGACTAACCTCGCGACTAACGCCTACCCCGACATCGCCCAGTTTCTCATAGTGCTCCCGCGTGACAAGGAGGAGATGGCCCCTCGTGAGGGGCATGATGTCCAGGAAGGCGAGGAGGGATGGGGTCGACAGGATGAGGTGGGCCGTACTCGTGCTCGTGCTCGTTGTCGTATCGAGATCTGAATGTGGGGGGGTCGACAGCGTCGCTGGGTTGGAGACATTCTTGGGATTTGGGTCTTGGTGGTGTTGGCGGAGGAACGTTGTCGGGGGGAGAGGCGGGTATGTGTGGGCGATGGTGCAGAAGGGGCATGGGGATGAGGAGGAGGATGGAATGGAGTCCATCTTGCTTGATTCAAATTCCGAGTTGGAGTTGATTAGATTAAGTTGACTTGGTATAGTTCAAGTTGTTGTATGATGAGTGGATGTGAGAGCCACCGGCGGGTGTGGGACATAAATATATAGTTCGTGCTGATTTGTAGCTGCAGCGGTTGCTGCTGGGATTGAGATTGAGGTGCCAGGAAAGCTTATCCGATTGCTTTTGCGACGCCACCCAGAATTAATGGAAGTTCCAGATTTCTCACGGAAGGCTCTGGTTATGCAGGAGGTGGTTGCACATTGGTGAAGAATGGAAAGTAGGAACAACAATAGAATGTGGTGGCTGGCGGGGGTGCCGAATCCCTGCCTCGGAACCTCGGTCCTACAAACGCTGCCATCGCCAGACCCAGCGCCAGAGCCTTTGCTACCAAAAGGAAACCAACTAACTCAAGTATACTCTTCAATGAACTCATCTCGAATAGTCATTCCATGATTACCATTAAGCAAGCTGCTCTGATTTTCTACCCGTACACGTAGGAACCTCAAGAAGCCTCGGTGCTTACCCGGTCATTATTCAGGACATGTGCAATTCATGATCAAACGCACTGATCAATTATCCGTCCAGGCCTTGAGCATACATACCTCCACAGCAGAGACCTAGCACGCACTGTGGAAAAAGAAAGATGCAAGACAAGGAGATTTAGCAGTCGCTGTAAGCAAAAGTAGAACCAAAAATGAAATAGAGAGTTGAAATAACACTGGGAGTAGAACCTCCGACCTTGGTGTGTCCGATGCACATAGCACCCAGGGTCAAGAAGGAGAATATTTAAGTTAGGTATCAGCAGGTACAACCCAGGACACGACCAAGAAAACAAGCCGAAGGAACTAGAGAAGAACTCGAACACAAGGCAGAGGAGAAAAGCGCCAGACACCCTTGAAGCGAACAATGCAAACATCCGCAAAGCGAAAACAGGAAAATGCCGTCGTAAACATATGCAAGAGGTGCCCTTATACCATCAGAAATAAAATACCATCATATGGATCAACCAACTCCTATTGTGGGTCGTTTTGTCGGATGCCGGTTTAGTATCGTCACGAGACGCTCTTCTTACTCCTTTTCTTGAATGAAGTGGTAGGGTTCTGACATAGAACTGGTGATGTAAAGTTGGTGGTACTTTTTCGCCCATTGCCGGGTAAGGATGGATGCTAGAAGGACTGTCAGTTATCGTAGGATGGGCTCAACTGGAACAATGTGTGCTCACCCTTCAAGAACTTCTTGCTCGCGTATTTCTTGAAGAACGCATCGTGGGACACGGGTCTATGAAGGTAATCGATCATCAACCGGAAGACGGGGTCGATTTCCTCTTCCGTGTATCCAGCATAATGAGCCAAGGTGGCGTCCTACCATGCGTTAGTGTGCGGAGTAGATAGCTGATGATAGCGAAACTTACCCAAGGCCCCCGAGCGAGGATAAGGCGAGCCAGGTACATTGCAGCGGCCGCAACATGGCTCTGGCGGTACTCCATAAATCGGTGATCCAAAAGGCTAATTTCCATGAGGTACTTTCCAAGAGTACGGGTTTGAATGTCGTAGTTATCTGCTTTGGAAATGCGGCGGAGGAAGTTCATCGGGTTGGGATAGCTCATGTTGTATTCCAGCGTGGCGAGAATGTGACGTTCAGCGTCCAAGATCTCCTTGTCCGAAAAGGTCTCGTCGGCGATGTGGCTGAAGTTCGCGACGTGGGGCGAGAGTACTTCCTCGTACTTGGATGCGATAAACATAGCAGCGACACCAACCAATTGAAGACGGTCCAGAGCGACCACTTCCTCAGACAAGAAACGATCGATGATGTTCACAGCAAGGAACAGGGTTTCGGGGAGTAGGCGGAAACGAGTGTGAACTTCGATGAGCCAGTCGACAAGGATACCACGCATTTTCCATTCCAAGTCGGGCTGATGGTCGATGTAGTCAGGATTGGGCAAGGTCTCCTCCTCTAGCACTGCAAGATAGTCGAAGATCTCAACAACGTATTCGGCGGCCATCAACGGGTCATCGAGGTCTTCAGCGTCCAGATCATCCACAAAATCTTCGGTGGGCTTCTCCAGAACCTTGGGATCAATAGGTGCCTGGGCGTTCTCATCCTGAACCTGTTCCGTCACTGGCTTCTTTTCCTTCTTTTCGACATTGGCCTTCTTCAATGGTGGTTCCTCTGGCACTGCCTCTTTCTGCTGTAAGTTGCGGGTCGTGGTCCGTCTCGGCTGATTTCCACCAATTCCAGATCCGCTACCAGGGCGTTTCGGTTCTGCGGGCTGCTTCTTCGCGGTGTCACTCTTGACTCCAGGGTTGGTGCGTGCCGGGTTCGTTTTGGTGGGTTTCTGAACGCCTCCGGTCGGCAGGTTGTTCTTGGGTGCCAAGGGAGCTTTGGTCGCAGCCGGTTTCTTCGCCTCCTTGACTTCGCCATTCTCTGTCTTGCCAACATTGCTCACATCTCCCAGAGCTGCACGTCGTCTCGTAGTTCCGGTAGTGGTGGCGGTGGCAGCCTTCTTGGTCTGTAGGGTGGGTTTCTTAGTGGCGGCGGCAGTGGTGTGGGCGTCACCGGACGACAGGGCAGCAGCCTTGGCCCGGGTCAGGCGCGTCGACGGCCCGTTCTCATCGTTCTCGTTCATGGCACCTCTCGTGCGGAGGCTTCTGGCCTGCAAGGACATTAGCATGAGAAACTCCGTACACGCGAGGCAGAACGCCAGGGTGCAGTTTCCGCACGGTTGGTGAACAGTCGACACAACAGACGCGTCACTTGGTCAGGGGATCCTTACCGGAGGCATATTGTGAGAAAGGAGAAGGGTGAGAGGAAAGACTAAAGAGGAGCAAAACAAGTTATGAGGTGCCTATAGCAACTGCGAGCTCCCGGTTAGCTAGTGTCTAGTCAGCATTCCCGAGGAGATTACCCCGGTGGAGCTCAAATACCTGGAGACTGGGAGACGGGAATCATACGTACCACGCGTGATTATTTGCCCAACCCCAATATATTAGGCTCAATGCAAGGCTCTGCAAGCTATCAAGCCAGATATTTGAGAGTTATCCGGGTAATGCAAGTTCCAGATAGTCGCATATAAGACCTTGTTGACGTTATTGACAAGGTCTGAGGGTTCGAGTTGAGTCGGTCACGTAATTTTCGCGCTGAATTCGAGGCGTACGGTCGGTCGGGCGCGAGAAGATGGATGTCGACGTGTAGATTATCGACAATGACACGAGAAACAGGCGAGATTTGGCGGCTTCAATGGGTGGTGTCGAGCCCCCTTGGAGGAGATGATGATGTTGATAGAGAAGTGTAGGTCCAGGGAAAAGGTGGTCGAGAGGTGACAGGGCAAAGGCTATGTTTGGCCCTACTCTTAGCGTGGAAAAGCCCGGCCAAGATGGGAAAAGATGCCCCACTCCCGTAACAGCACAACCCAGTTGGCAGTGGGCAATTGCAGATGGTGCTGGAGCTGTACCACGTATGTAATGTTGATGCAAAGTGAAGAGAGTTTGCTTAGAGTCTGCAAAGTGAATCGATGGATAGATGGGTAGACAGGTACTCGATATTGATGTTTATGTTGATGTTGATGTTTATGTACGTACGAGGGGAGGTGAGGGGAGGGAGAAGTGAGTGAGTGAGTGGTTTAAGGTAGGAGTGGAGAAGAGATGAAGGACCAGGTTTTTGGGGGGGGGGAGGAAGGAAAGAGAGGTACGGGATAGTCTACAACAGCAAACAGAAAGGGGGGTGTAAGAGGGGAGGAGCAAAGAAGGGCGGCTCAAGATCGATGTTATATGTATGTATGCAAGTGTCAAGTGGATGTATGACCGACGTAACTGCTCTGCAAAAGGCCTGTGCGAAGGTGCGGTAAGAAATGGTACCGATGATACGGTCAGGGAGAAGAGAGAGTGCATAACCTGCTGTATTTACTAGTGATGGTGGTGGAGCGAGAGAAGAGCGGAGAGAGCGTCATCCATCGATCTCAGTTCCCATGGTTGATGCCTGAGTTAATTCAAGGCAGGAAAGACACCTGAACCTGCTGGCCTCCAAGACGCCCGTCGCGATTTCGACCGTGATGCTGCGCGGCCACGACCGCCAAAACACTAGTCCATCACTACGGCAACCTACTCTATCTGTCTGTCGTGTCGCGGTCTCATCACGTGCCGGTGCTGTATTCCGCTTAGTCATCTTTAGTGGCTCCATCTTCCTGTGGCGGTGGGAAGAACATCAGGTGACCATGCGGCCAAGCCACACCGTCCAAACCATGTTCGACATTTTTGTTCCGGGTGGACAAGAAAGTGCTGCAATCATCCCCAGGTTCTCACAACACTTGCACTTGAGCGGGGTGTTGTCTCGGTGGTGTCACTCGACGTGGTCTTCATCATCCACTTGCTCTGTGCCGGATTTCTTTTGATTTTTTTCTGAACGAGAATGCCCAGTCACTAATCCTCTACCTCGACTTTCCGCTATAATCAAGATAGCCATTGCGGCATTAGCCTGAACACCCGACTGCGATCCATTGACCATTCAGTCTGTCCTCAAACTCCACGTCGGAGTCTTCTTTTCATCATGCTGCAACCCCGCATGGCCTTGACGGGCTTGCGCCTGCCCTTCAGATGCCTGTCCTCCGCTATTGCACCCCGAGCATACTCCACCGCCCGCGACACCGGAACTCCTTCCGCTGGTGAGACTCTCACTTCAGCTTTCGATCCCAACATCACCTTTGCTCCTCCGCCCGTGCGTGAACAGTCCGGTATCCAGGTCCGCAGGTACAAACCCCGCACACCCGGTCTTAGACATTTGCGAAGGCCGATCAACGATCACCTCTGGAAAGGACGTCCCGTGCATCGATTGACTTTCCCCAAACGAGGTCAAGCCAAGGGTGGTCGTAATAACACGGGTCAAGTCACGGTCAGACATCGTGGTGGTGGTCACAAGCGCCGTATTCGTATGGTCGACTTTGCGCGCGCCGCACCAGGCCCGCACGAGGTGGAGCGCATCGAACATGACCCCGGTCGCTCCGCTCACATTGCTCTCGTCCGGAGCAAGTTGACCAGGAAGCTCACTTATATTCTTGCCGCCGATGGGATGAGAGCTGGTGATGTGGTCGAGAGCTACATGGCCGGAATTCCGGAAGAACTCTGGAAGAGCATGGGAGGAGTTGTGGATCCTGGTGTGTTGGCCGCAAGAACCGCCTGGAGAGGAAACTGCCTGCCTCTACACATGATTCCAATTGGTACATTGATCTTCAACGTCGGTCTCCGTCCCGGCAAGGGCGGCCAGCTGTGCCGTAGCGCTGGTACCTTTGCCACGGTCATCGCCAAGGGTAGTGATGAACAGGCCCGGTACGAGGAGAACCTGAGGAAGGATCAGGAGGGTGAAACTGAGGTCAAGCGCATGACTCAAAACGAAAAGCAAAAGCGGGAGCGCATTGCTTCCCACATCACGATCCGCTTACAAAGTGGTGAAGTTCGACTGATTCACAAGGATTGTTGTGCTACGATCGGTGTTGCCAGCAACCCCAACTACCAATACAGACAGCTTGGAAAGGCTGGTCGTTCTCGTTGGCTGAACATTCGTCCTACCGTCCGTGGTCTCGCCATGAACGCCGCTGAGCACCCTCACGGTGGTGGACGTGGTAAGTCCAAGGGTAACGTGGATCCCAAGAGTCCTTGGGGTATGCCTGTATGTATTCCTCAATCAATATACCCAGGATGTTTAAATTCGATTAGTTGGCTAACATTTTTTTTCGTACAGGCGAAATCCGGTTACAAGACTCGTCCCAAGTGGAAGATCAACAAGGCCGTCGTCGTGCCCAGAGTTCGCAACCAGGGCAAGCGTCGCCGTGGATACAGCTAGACGATCTATCATGTACATTCTATTTTACCTTTCCCTCGATTTCCCCTCATGCGGCAAGCATTATGTTCGAAGTGTGACTCTACTTCTCGGTGGGAAAGGTGCTGGGGTGGACACAGTCAGATTTCTCTGATTCACTTGCTCAAGGCCGCTTCTCATTTGCATTCGGTTGTATGTACTTTATTTCGTCTCCGGCATGGCTTTTCCTCGAGGGTTTTAGATATCTACTTTGGTTACACTGCTTTCCGTCCGGGTCTTATGGAAATGTCCACCCTCATATTTTCTGGCGTTGTTTTTGTATACTACTACTACTACTGCTACATGGTTAAGAAATCCAAGATTACCTTTTATTTCAGGCTACGTCTTAATGATTCAGTACCAGGTTGATGTAGGATGAGCATGGCGTTGCCCAATGAGAGAAGGTGGTCCTTGCTCATCTTAATAATGGTCGCCGTTATTGTTCCGCGAGTCGTGAGCGAAGAACAATCGATCCCTGGTGAACGGCATTCAATGGGTTGAATACCTTGAATGTTTCTCTAAAAGAATTATTTTGCATTCAGTTCCAGCAAAGAATTTCTCCAGATCAGCTTAAGGGCCAAAAATCATCGACTCCCACCCTCACAAACGCCCTGTGGTGGCCAAAAGTTACTAACCAGGAACGACTTCGAATCGACGATGCGCCTAGAAGCCTCCTGCTGACTTAGCGATAGTTTCACACTGACAGCGACATTTGACCTCTATCGTTTACCAAAAGTCAATGCCGTACCAACTTTACTACATTCCCTAAGTCGTTTGTCTTGCAAATCGAGAGCCAGTCTCCTCCGACCGGTTCCGCTGTGTTCCTCTTTCTGCGTCATTCCTTTCCTTGCTTGTTCCTTGCACGCGCCTCCGGCCATGACAGATTCGAATCGCCCCCCACATCATCTCTCCGATCCTCACCCTTCGTCATCCTCGCAGGACCTGCAGATTCCCTCTACGACGCACGAGACCGGACACAGCGATGCAGACAGCCACTATGTACCGCGTCCGAAGCGCATTGCCTGCGTACTTTGTCGGAGGCGAAAGCTGAGATGCGACGGGAAGCGGCCCAGCTGCGGCACTTGCTCCCGTCTCGGCCATGAATGCCTTTTCGACGAAGTTCGCAAGAAAAGCGGGCCCAAACGAGGTTATGTGAAACAGTTGGAAGCGCGATTGGGTACGTGAACCTCGGAGGACACAACCCTTCTGGCGCCTGGCTGGCGTACGGATTCTGAGCTGCCCCTCCCATACTGACATTCCACTTCCCACGTGCAGCGCAAGTCGAGAACCTGTTGAAGAACCAGAAGACAAATATACCACTAGACCAAGGGAGTGGCTTCCCCGGCGCAGTCACAAACCACTCAACCGACATCTCCGAGATCCTTTCTATCATTAATGAATCGAGCGAGTTTCAGCAACACCATGATCGAATCTCCGACCCGTTCCCCGCTCAAGCGTTCCAGCAAGCTGGCCCGACCAACTCCCCGGACTATGGCATGGAGATGATAAGTCTTGGCCTGGAGGAGCCTCTTCCGAGTCAAGAAATTATTGATGAGCTGTATGTTTTCAGTGAATCGCCTTTTGCTTCCGTGTTCACTTTCTCACTATTTCCAACAGGAATGAGATATACTTCGAGAAAATCCATCCTGGGATTCCCATACTACATCGTCCCAGGCTACTGGCGGCCATGAGCCTCGGCCCCAGCATACGACCCCCGTTGTGCTTGCAATATATTATGTGGAGTCACGCGGCATCCATCAGCGACAAATACTCCAGCTTGCATTCGGTATTCTACGAGCGGGCCCGCAAATACGCCGAGGCGGACGAACTGAAAGGGCTGGGGGAACATGCGGTGTCTTTAGGTCACTGTCAGGCTTGGGTGCTCATCTGTACCTACGAGTTCAAGATGATGTTCTTCCCTCGAGCGTGGTTGAGTTCTGGGAAAGCCGCAAGGCTGGCTATCATGATAGGGTTGAATCGGGTCGATGGGGAAGGTATCGATGTGAAGCAAACATTGACTGCTGCAAAAGACTGGAATGAAAAAGAGGAGCGACGGCGGGTGTTCTGGATGGCGTATTGTGCCGACCGGTTTGCGAGCATTGGCACTGGGTGGCCTGTCGTTTTCGACGACAGAGATGTGAGTTGTGACCTAATGTATGTGTGCTGAAAGAGAACAATCAACTGACATGACCCCACAGGTCTTGACTAATTTACCAGCCTCTGAAGAGGCTTTTCTCAAGAACCAGCCCCAAGACACAGTTTCTCTAGAAGCTGCGCACGCGGGAGAGGGCATGCCTACCCTGTCTGCTTTCGGGGGTGTGGCCTTCATGGCCAGCATCTTTGGCAAGAACCTTGCCCACCTTCATCGGCCTAATCCACACGATGACGATCACGACCTCAATGGGGTCTACTGGCAGCGGCACAGGTCCCATGACAACATTTTGCTCCATTTCTCTCTCACCATGCCTTCTCATCTGCGATTATCCGTCGGGACAACCGACCCCAACGTCATCTTCTGTAACATGGCCATCCACACGGCCACCATCTGTCTCCACCAGGCGGCCATCTTCAAAGCGGAAAAGAACAAGATGCCAGGGCCCATTGCCACCGAAAGCAAGAGAAGATGTATCTTGGCTGCGGAGCAGATCTCGAACATCTTGAGGTTGAGCAGCCATGTCGATCCCAGCAAGGTGAGTCCGAGTTCGAATTCAAACTTATTTGACATTAACGCATCTTCAGATGAATGTCCTCACACCCTTTTGCGTCTACGTTGCGGCACGCGTCTTTGTACAATACCTGAAATTCCGGCCCGACGACTCGGCCGCCCGTTCATCCTTACAATTCGTCTTCTCCGCACTTCACCTACTGAAGACCAAGAACCCGCTTGCGGAATCGTTTATCTTTCAGCTGGATCTCGATACCGCAGGTACGGTGTTGTCCGACTTCAATCAGTCGAAGAAAGCATGCTTCATGAGAGCGGGTCTGCAGCGAGACGCGGTAAGCTCCGTCCCTTTCCTTGAAATCTCACAGGATCATTGAGTGCTAATTGGCCTCCTTTCCTTAGGCTTTCACCGAGAGACGCTACTCCAGCGACTCATCTCTACTGAACGTCAGCCAAACACGAGTCCAGCCTGACCCAGACCCCTTCGACGCATCGCAAGGAAGCTGCGGCTCCAGCTCCCGGTCCTCTTCAGTCGCGCAGCAGATCCGCCTCGAAGTCCGCCAAGCCAACCCCTCGCTGAGTGACGCAGCAGCAGCAGCAGCCCACCGGCACAAAAGACATCGCACCCAACAGCAGCCCCCGACGTTCGGAGACGAGATCCACACCCCCGACCGAGACCTGAGCCATCCCGTGGTGGTCGACTACAGCGGCGGCAGCAGCAGTGTAGATCTGCGCACCGACTCGCTCTCCCCGGATGTTCACTCATCCTCCGCCACCTCGTCGTACACGCGACTCAGTCCCCAGCAGCCGCCTGGACTCGCCAACAACAGCTTCATCGCCACCCCAGCCAGCTCCCTCGATTCGGCTGCGGCAGCCTGCAACACCAATTCAACCGCAGCAAACCTCATGTTCGCCAATCCGGCGATCCCACTCGACGCTGGCGCTGGGTATCCCGATGTCTTCGCCGGGGTCCCGCGGTGGGACGTGAATGCCCTCGCGTTCTCTGGGCTCGATGGTTCCACCCTGGACAACAGCATGTCCGGCGGTCTGGACGGTCTCAGCGAAGCCCAGTGGGCGCAGCTTCTGACCACGAACTGGGATGCCTACCC
Source organism: Aspergillus brunneoviolaceus CBS 621.78 (assembly GCF_003184695.1). NCBI lineage: Eukaryota > Fungi > Ascomycota > Eurotiomycetes > Eurotiales > Aspergillaceae > Aspergillus > Aspergillus brunneoviolaceus. The sequence continues at coordinate 322,538 of NW_020290768.1, read as the reverse complement.
GGATCCGAATATTCTGCCTTGAGAGATCCGTCCCATTTGCATATGCGAGAATTTGGAACAGAAAAGAATGATGATCAATCACTATAGAGCCGCTGGGCGGGAAACATCACGAGACTTACGAATTGTACATTCATTGATATGTGGGAGGGTGGGGGGATATCGAGTTGAGTTAGCATTTGGACATACCATACCCCATGAGATCATCTATATCAAGAATCAATATAGCCAATGCGTCCTACATGTTCGTAAAATACCAGACTTCCTAAATGGTAAGACTTGTGGTTTTCACCCCGCACTTAGCAACTATAAGAAAGGGGGGGGGGGGAGAAATGCAAAGTGAAAGACAACATCCAAGAACCATATGCGACCAGAACCAGCAAGACTTGCCTCGACAACACCATAAAAACGCCTGAAAATGGATGACCACTAGGGTTGCACACGATAACCCTTTACGGTGGAGAGGACATCATACATTGTCTCTCGACAAACACAACATAAGATTCATCTTTTGCCGGGGGAGCAGCAGCAGCAGCAGCAGCAGCAAAAACAACAACACCTTGATATTACAGATTCCCCCCAGCCGCCCCCACGATCCTCAACCCACCATGGCCACTGCCATCGGCGGTGGTGGAATACGCCAGCCAGTACCGCGAGGGATGCCAGGCGACGGCGGGGATGCCGGAGTTGGCATTGCCGCCGACGGGGACGGTGTAGACGGACTCGCCGGTCTCGGCGTGGAAGACCTCGAGCCCGTTGCCGCCGCAGCCGACCTCGTCGCAGGCGCCGACGAGGAAACGGCCATCGAAGCTCCAGCTGACGCCGCGCACGGCGCCGCCGTTGCTGCTGGAGACCGTGCGGCGGCAGATCCAGTCGGTGGTGTCCCACAGCGAGATCAGGGCGTCGCTGCCGCCGACGGCCAGGTAGCGGCCCGTCGGCGCCAGGGCGATGGACAGGCAGGCCGACGTGTGCGCGTGCAGGGTGTGCAGCAGGGAGAAGCTCGGGTACGAGAGGATCTTGACGGTCCCCTCGCCCGTCGTCGCGAAGAGGTGTAGGTCCGGGGCGGCGGCCGTGGCCATGTGGTGCGAGAAGGTCGTTGCGTTGGTTTGCACGGGTTGTTGGTGGGGTTCGAGGGCTCGGTAGATGCTTGTGGGAGGGGTGGTTGTGGTTGCTGCGGGGGGTTTGTCGGTCAGGAGGGTGGGCGTCGGCGTCGGCGTGGAGAGGGACTCAATGGAGATGGGGATGAGGGTGTCGTCCTAAGAATCGATGCACTCGTCAGCAAGTCGGGGTGGATGTTGTTGTTGCTGCTGCTGCTGCTGCAGCAGCTGCAGGGCTATACCAACCTTTCTTCCCACGATAAGGGTGCTCCCATCCGCAGACCAGGACAGCGTGAACGCCTCCGTGCCCACGTCCAGCCGGCTCACACATGTCTTGGACCGCACATCCCAGAACCGCACCGTGCCATCCGTCGAGCAGCTGGCCAATTCCGAGTCCCGCGTGGGGTTGAAGACGACCTTCTCGATACCGGCCGTGTGGCCGCGCAATTCGGTGGAGTATTTGACTTGCGAGCGTTCGGGGTTCCAGATTCGGAGGGTGCGGTCGGCGGACCCAGTTGCAACTAGCTGGCCCGTGGGGTTCCAGGCGATTGTTCGGATACTGTGTGTGTGTTCAACCGTAGTCGGCTCGTATCAGTAGGAATCCTGGATCCATGATGCTTTCATTGCTTCATGTCGTCGTCGCGGGGGGGAGCGGAGCGGAACACGCACGTATGAGATCCCGGTCCACGCGCAACAGGATCATGGTAATTCTGAGTCTTTAGACTCCCAAAGTTGAAGGCAAATCGGTCTTTGGGGAGTAGATTCCGGCGAGGGGGAGGGGGTGCCATTGCGCGATTGGACGGTGCTGCGGTGCGGGCACTGGCAGATTTGCGATTGCGGCGGGCTGCCAATCCGATGAGAAGCCCCGAGGGGCTGTTTGTTGAGGTTGAAGTGGAATTCACACACGGGATTAGAGGAGCGATCAGGAAAGGGGCTGCGGAATTCAGTTGAACTAGATTGAAAATGGAATTGAGAGAGTGGGAAGTTTGGCAGAAGAGGATGGAAAGCTGGAAAGTGAGCTTGAAAGTGCCGCGACGCGGAGTTCCAGTTCCTACGCATCTCGGTGATTGGTCGGATCCCGGAGCTGTCTCATTATAGTATGCGAGTGCAGTCTATGTTCTTGGGACTGCAGCTTGTGCTCTTCTTCACTATTGATCTAATCGCAGGGGAACTCAAGGATTCTAGCTCATCTCAGGCTACTGACCATCGACAAGCTCCTTTCTGTCAAAATAGTTCCTACACAATCCCATTTGTATGTACTCGATAGTCCACAGCGGAATCAGGTCAGGTGACCGGCAAGGCCATTGAATCCCTTCTCCATGAGATATACTTGGATCCCCAACCAAGAGTACAAAAAAGCCACGGTACAATACTTTCAGGTTGATCTCACTGCTACTGGTACAACTAATTGGTGCTGTTTAGCAGTATAGCAGTTTATCTCTGTGATCTTGTGTACCAGCGAAACTGAAGCGACCGATAAGGCTCTCCGGGCTGGTTCGCATCCGAACTTTTTTCAGTCGTGCTTAAGGAAGAACGTATTGAACAATTCCAAGGCCAAACAACAAGAATCGCTCTCAACTCGTCTCTATAACTTTCCCTCGTTATGCTAGAATTCAACGATGATGCGTCCAGGCGCGAAAAGTGCTTCACCAGCCTAGGACAACTGCCGCCATTCATCGATCCTAAACAGCCACCGACAAGAAAAGTCCCGTTCTCGGCCATTCTGGGCCATCCTTTCGTCCATACTGTATGTTGGCCCACAATACAATAGAGCCTTACTAACAATACCACCAGGTCGAAGTCACTTTACCCAAGGAGGCATACACAACCATCCAAGCATCCTTGGACAGTAAACTACAGAAGCTCCGCTATGCGCGGGTGTTCATGTCCCTGTCGTCTCTACTGGAGACGGAATTCTTCAACACCTACATCAAGAAAGGTGCACCTCACTGGCTTCACAGATCACTCAGCGGTGACCTGATGGTGCTGACTTCTTTCTTTCGCAGGAAACATTCTTATGATATCGGAGGGCCGATCAGGCTCAGACAGTGTCTTCACGCTCCGAGATGGTGCCCCCGCCTCCCAGCAGCTCAATCTAGTCCAACGCATGAACAAAGTTCCCTAACCAGATCCCTAGGCATCTTGAAACTCGAGCTCAGCAGGGAGATCTTCGAGCGGACCGGTTTGACAGGAAAGCCCATCCGCAGCGGCGGCAGGAAACACGCAAAAGAGCGATACAGTACGCCCCCCTCCCCCCCCCTCTTTCCAATGCCAACCAACCACAGAAGCTAACCCTCGAACCAGTCATCGAACTCAACCTCCGCTTACCATCGATGCTCCACGGCAAAAAGGGCTTCAAGCGGATTGAGTGGGCCTTCCAAAACGTCCTTACCCAGTCCGTAGCCTGGCTCTTCTTCGATCTTTCATCCGAGACAAATGGCATCGCCGACGGTACCCCTAACCCCCCATTACCCTTCTCCCAAAACCGAACCCTACCCTCGACGTATACAGCACTCCGCAAAGCTAACATACCAGCACCAGACGACCTATCCCTCAAAGGCAACCACCCGCAAATCCTCCCCTGCTCGCCCGCCATCACCGAACACCCGCAAATCCTCGTCCCGCCTCTCGACACCCTCAAACTTCAGGACTCGTCCACCGCAGCCGCAGCCGCTACCCACCAAGCGGAATTGCAAAACCAATGCACCGAGGTCTCCGAATGGCTGGCGATGGTCTCCCTCGGCTCGCCGCGCGTCACCGCCGCCGACGACGTGGACCCGTACCTGAGCCGCTACAGCGTGCCGGACGCGGACGAGGCCCAACCCACCGACCTCGTGTCGCTACGGTGGCGCGGCCTGATCCCTTCCAAATGGATCGTGGGGTTGCTGGTTCAGTTACTGTGCGTCTTCTCTGGATCACCCCACTCCCCCACTCACTGTGAAGGAACGACTACTGATACCATGGTGGTAGGCGGGAGACGGCTGCCGGTGGCTCCGCGGCAGCATCCGCTTGGTTCGCCATCTCAGCGAATGCGCTGGGCCGGGAGGCGGTCGAGGCTCGGGACGGGTATTCGCTTTTGGTGCTTCCGGCGTTGACGATGGCTGCTGCTGCGCCTTCGGGGCCCGAGGATGAGGAGAAGGTTGGCAAGGATGCGATTGCGGCTGCTCGGCGGTTGGGGCGGCACTTTGTCAGTTGGGAGTTTGTGGGAGCGTCGGTTCTACAGTAACGTAACGGGGTTGGTTTTTTGGATACCTGTTGGAAAATGTGTAGTTGATTATACCCCCCTGTGTTGGAGAATTGTACTGTACACTCAGACAAGAAGTTTTTTCTGCATGTATAGAGATGAATGACACTACGATATCTGACACATGCCGATGATGAGGAGGTGATAGCACATCATACCCAAAAAGAAATTCAAAGGAAAATAACACCAGTACTTCCCAATACAATCCATGAACCCCCCATTCCCTAAATTATACCCAACACAAACCCCAACGCTCAGATGATATCTCTCGATAAACCAATGCATATTACAAAAAACAATTCAATCACCCGACAAGGTCATTGACCACATCCTGCAGAACCGGTCGATTTCCAAGGACCTTGTTGCCGCTCATCAATTTCGCCCCCTTCTTGGCCGGTTTCCTCAGACCCTGGGGCGTGAGTCGTGCCTGCACGGGACTCAGCGGTTTGCGGACGCCGGACTTCCTGCCAGCAGCAGCAGAAACAGGGGAGTTCTTTTTGGTCGGGCTCGGCGATGTTGCTACTCTTCCATGCACCGACGAAGCCTGCGTTGAGCCCATGAAGTTGTCGGATTCGAAGAGGTGATTTTCGAGGGCATTCTTCGGCAGGTCGTAGATCCACCCGCGGTCTTGGACCAGCTTCACGTACTTGCCGAGAAGCTCGTTGCCGTCGCGCAGGGTGCTCTTGCTGCCGACCACGAGCAGCTTGGTGCGTGCGCGGGTCAAGGCGACGTTGACGCGGCGCCAGTCGCGGAGGAGGTCGCCGACGTGGTTGTCGACGTTGCTCCGGACGCAGCTCAGGATCACGATCTCTTTGTCCCGGCCCTGGAACTTGTCGGCGGTGTGCATCTCGAGGTCCGGGAGGTAGCGGCTGAGGTTGAGCTTGAGGAGGGACAGTTGGCTGCGGTAGAATGTGATGACGCCGATGCTCCGTGCAGGGATGCCGCAGGAGATGAATGCCTCCACGAGCTGGGTGCAGAGCTTGGCCTCGGTCGGGTTCACGATCCGGGAGCCGTTGGTCTCGTCCAGCGCAGGCGCGGCAAGTGTGTCTGTGTTGACCAGGCGGGTTTTGGCGGACGGATCGACGAGATCACGCAGCCAGCAGCGGCCTTGGCTTGTACCCAAGCAGATCTGTTTCATATTTGGAGACTGGGGGATCTGGCCATGATGATGCTGCTTGATCCCGTCGATATTCGGGATTTTCAGAGAGCGTACTGCAACCTCCGGGGTACCGCACTTGAGGTGGCCTGAGTATATGAGGTTGTTGGAAAGAAGCATGATGTCTTCGCACATGCGGTATTGATGCTCAAGGTTGACGACCGACTCTGGATGGGCATCGGAAAGTAACTTGAAAAGACTGACGTCAAGACCCCCTTCTTGAGCTTCTTTGTTCTGCACTAACGGCGGTAGCTGATAGTGATCACCGACAAGGATGAAAGTCCTTGCCATTCGGATCGGGCCTAGACACACAGGAAGTGTGATCTGCGATGCTTCATCCACAATACAATAGTCGAAGATTCTCTGGCTGAAGATGCTGTGGCTGACCCCGAGGCAGGTCGTTGCCACCACCTGGGATTCTTCGTACGACGCCTTGAGCTCTTCAATGGTTTTCTTCGGGATGGCCGCGAGGTCAGCAAACTGCTGCACATCTGGATGCACCTTCGTAGGAGCCCCGACCCGCAGAATGCGGAAGTTGTCATCCCGGATCTTCAGCAGAATATTGTCAACAGCAGTATGGGTGTAAGAGGTGAGCAGAACACTTTTCCCTTGCGCGACTAATGCGCGAATTATGTGGGCAATGGTCGTCGTCTTCCCCGTTCCAGGCATTCCAAGTACCAAAGCATAGTCTCGGGCACTCATGACTTTGTCGATCGCTTGTTTCTGGTCGATGTTCAAGTTCGCCTTGTCAACACCAGGGAGTATATAGCCTGACTCCATGGGTTTGAAGGAGGGGGCTTCAACCTCAATAATCAGTCTTCGTAACTGCTTGGCTTGGAAAAGGTCCTTTTCCATCATGGAAACAAGGTTTGTGCGGACAATTGCCATGCCGTTACTAAACTCGTCCTTGTCCAGGCGATAAACAGTTTCTTCGTCCAATTCGACTGGCGGGGAAGAGACACCTTCTTCGAGTATCTCCATGATGCCTTTGAATGACTGGTTGTGTTCGGCATTGAAGCCCTTCATCCGCGTCCTGCCGTGGAGCTTTCGATCAACCGTGACGGTGATGCTTTTCGCGCTAACCTGAACGACATAACCATTTGCAAGGGCAAAGTGACCTCTCTCATCGGAAACCACAATGGGCTCGCCTATGCTCAGCTGGGATTCAGTGAAGGAGAAACCCGGAGGTGCTTGCTTCTTGCGGAAAGTGTATCGGAACCGGTTGATCTTGGGTCCATCTTTATCTTCATAGGTATGATCAGGATCGATCACAACATTGCCAAAGCAGCGGCCGAGAGCTTCGCGCTCACTACTCAAGAGTGTCCAGAGCTCGCGTTTGAACCTGATCATGCTTTGTTCCTCCTTTGTCAACAATTCATCCCATTTCTTGAAGAACTCCTGGTGTTGTGGATTCAAGTGTTGGGTAGCTTTAACGAAATCGTCACCAAGACCACTCGTTTCTCCATCACCGTTATCAGCAAGCTTGTGGTAGATGAAGCAAGCTGTCTTCGAGTAGCACTTGTTACAAAATGCGGCCTTCTTGACCATTGGAGGCAGCTGGGTTCTTTGGCGCATGTACCCGACCACACGGTTTCGTTGTTGAATCATTTGAAGAAGCTCATGTCGGATGCCACGAATTCGGAAAACCTTCGATGTCTCAAGATAGTACAATAAGCCGAATGTGCAATCGATGTCTAGCAAAAGGATAGTGAGCGGCCAGATTCAAGATCAGGATACATGAAAATCTATAGGTGTTCCAGCCTACCATAGCGATCCGAGAGAAGCAGTGTGTAAAGTGCGGTTTGAGCCCGATGAGCTTGGTTTGTGTCTCTATTTCCCGTCTTCAATTCGAGAGGTACAAGCAATGTCTTATCCTGCCCTTGCTCTGAGCAGGCAACCTGAACCGTGGCATCAATATTGCCTTTGAGTCCGTACATCGGAGACCAAATATGCTCTTCAACTTCGAGAAGCTTATTTATACTCAAGCTAAGCTTGGAGTTATGTCGATCCTCGACGCTCGATTTCCCCTATGTTCAACTGTCAGTATTGCGCCTCGGTCGAGGGAAGGCTGCACTCACGCTTGGCTTCGGCTGGAGAAAGCGTTCTGCCCAATCCTGCACGCCTGGAACTCTGCTCATAACATACTCAATGGCTTCCGCGACAGTCATGCGAATCAGGTATAGATCCTCAATCCGCTTGACGATCACATCCTCCACCAGTAGCCTTAACGAAGCCGTATCCCATCGGTTAACCTTGATAGCTTCTTGGAACAGCTCGTGGAATATGTTGCCAAAGACCTGTGCTTTGCTTACATCGGTTGTGTTTTTAATGCGTTCCTGAAGAGCAGCACGACGCTGGCAAGTGATCGAGTCGGCCACGATAGTCGCCGATACTAGATGATCCGGATGAAGTATCACCATGTTAGCAGTATCGTCAACTACGCATTGACCCCTGGCGTCAAATTCTCCGATCAGGTGAATATAGGATTCCTTCGTACACGGGCTATCGAACCATGACTCCCGGAGAATAACCACTTTCTTGTCTTCCTTGGCCCGCTCAGCTTGTACGAGGAGCACCTGTTTATAGTGTCAATAATGGGTGGGGGCATTGAGGGCGTGCAGTGGGCTGACCTGTTCGGGTTGGACACGTCCTCTGGGGTTGGTATACGCTGACTCCGCAATTTCAACAATTAAATAGCGCTTGATAGCTTGTCGACTTCTAAGGTTCTAGAGAAGGCATACTTAGCATATTGATAACGAGCATTGATTCACTAGGAGAGACAAACATGATCCGTTCCATCTACTCCTGATTGCCTCATAGAATGTTCGATAGCATCCATGTCTAAGCTACCATCGTCAAACTCATCACCAGAGGAGATGTCAGGGTCCTTTTTCGTCTCATTAAGTGTTCCAACTGCCAACGCAAAATAGCGCTGAGGTCCAGTGCCGGACAGTGGCTGTTCCGGCACATTTGGCCCTTTGGGTATGGGCCTTGCAAGTTTCACGCTTGGCGCCTTATCACACTCGGCAAGAAGATCTTCTATATTGTCGGAAAAATCATCAAAGTCATCATCGAATTCATCACCGTTAAGTTCGAACTCGTTGTCATTTGTCATGGCCGCATCCACTTTTGAAGTGGCTGTGCTGGTAGCAGCAAAAGTCACCCTCTTCTGGAGGAGGGGAGCCCCTCCATTCGGCGGCATTGATGTCGACGTGGCAGGCTGAACATCCTCTGCAACATCGCGCGACGGGTTGGGATCCACGAAAGGATCCATTGAAGCTTCTGCAAGTTCAAGAAAGTCATCATCGAAGTCATCATCTCCATAGTCCGAAGACAAGTCGTCGACAAATTCTGTAGTCTGCGGCGCGGTCCCAGCCCCAACGGGAACAATCGCGTCCTCGGTCTTCTTAGGAGAGCAGCTAGGACTTCTGCCTTCTGTTGGGGACGCCAGATGACTTTTGGATGTGTTACCGCGCTTTGGGACTGGAGAAGAGTCTGGCGCAAATGATCTTTCAGGAACTTTTTGCAGAGTCTTCTCCATCTGCTTGACGAGAGTGCTGAGGTTGGAGGCTTGATTGTTGCCCGAATCGACATTGCTCCTTGTCCTAGAGAAGATGCTGCGACCGGTACCGAACCTTTCGTTATCGACTCTTCTCCGCTTCGCCTTGGAAGTAGGCCACTCGGCATTGCAGCTATTCGACCGTCTCAGCCCGGAAGAGCCTCGGCCTGTTCGGGCTGAAACAGGTGTCTGTGGGGAAGATGAAAGCAAATGCGCAAATCGTGGTTGAGCAAGTTCGCCAGTACCATTGGCAAGGGACTTGCCCACATAGTTGTTCCATAGTTCGGTGGCAAGGTCATGCTGGGGCGTTCTGATCAAGGATTGGTCGTTTGGCAAGTCAATCGATTCTCTCCGCTTGCTTTTCGAGGTTGCTGCCAAAGGGGAGCTCGTTGGCGACGAGTTGCGGCGACGCTTCTTGCCGTGCAATGCAGGTGTTTGCGACATTGGATCGGCATTGGAGCTCGCAGGGACATGTTGCCAGGTGACGTAGTCTTCGGGCGTAAACTCTTGCCCCGGAGCACTATTGAAAGCATCCTCGGCATTGCTGATTAGATCTGCGAGTGGTATTCGATTTCCTGGTGTTTGGGGACATTCTTTGATAGGCTTCGATTCAGTTACTTCGATCGTAGGTGGGTTGATTTCCGATTCTGGTTGCTGTTTTTCCACCACACCATTCAGCCACGATGTTTGATTCTCCTTGTTGGCATGGTCTGTGGTTGCTGTCTTCTGAGGGGTCTTCTCTGGGTTTTGTGCGTCTTTGCTGTATCGAAAAGCGTTCAATTTCGAGCGAGACTGCGAAGAGATTTTGTACGCTCCTGGGGGTCTGTTCATGGTGTTTATTGCTGGTTGTGATCGTGGAGTCGGGTGATTAAGCCGACATCGCGATCACAGAAGTCTGTACAATATCTTTAGCAACGGAGCGGAGCGCTGGATGACGATGGATGGCGCGGAAACAAAGTCGTTGATTGTACCTATATTCAATGGGCAATTGATAGATTCTTGCTGAGTAAAGTGGTAGAAGAGGGCAAGAACTGGAGCAGTTGAAACAGGCTCAACATAACTTGGTAAATGCATGTGCAATGAATGGCAGCTCAAATGCACGCACGATGCGATAAGCCGATCGATCTCATTAGTCCTCAACGCGTCGGCGCGTCGAGTGTTCCTGCCTCAGGTGTATCTGTGGGCTATGGATTGTTTGCCTGTAATCCCAGGCAGAAAGGCGGTCCAGGAAATTTGCCCAGTTGGGACTAGTGGCTATGACCCCAGCAAGTCATCGGCCTTTTGCGGCTTCTGAACATCAACCGCTCGACCGACTCGTCACCCCTCCACCTAGCTCCTCCTACCGCTCCGACGAAAGAATTCGATCTCGAAGTCGCTCAATTGACCCGACTATTACCATCGCTGGTCGACCGGATTGTTGAACTCGGTGTTCCGTGCCAGCAGCCCCTGCTTCATTGCCTCAGACAGGGATCCTCACCCGCCACCGCCTGTCCCATCTTGTCCAGCTTGAGGTTTCCTACACCTCAACAGTTATACGCCACATTCACAATGTCTGCTCGCCCACTGTCGTCTTGCCTTCGCGCCCGGTGCTCTGCCCTCCGGGCTCAGAATGTCCAGGGTTTCTCGACCCGCAGCAACCTCCGTGCCGCCGACCACGGTGACCACTATGATCCCCCGACTGGATACCTCTTTGGCCTGAAGCCTGGCCAGAAATATCAGAAGGAAGGCTGGGAGAATATCTGGTATTACGGATTCATCGGCAGTCTGCTAGTCACCGGCGTCGCATATGTTTTCAAGCCCGACACCTCGTGCGTCCAACCCTCGCCCATTTCCCCAGGCTCCGCGGCTAGCTTCCCTGTCACACGGAGCTATGCTGACACGGTCACTTTGCTCTTTCCTTGCTGACCGTTACTTTTAGGATACAAACATGGGCTCTCGAGGAGGCTCGCCGGCGGCTGGAGGCCGAGGGCATCTTGGAGGACCCCGACAAGGCCCAGCGCAAGTAAAGCGCACTAGTCCAACTTCTCCCTTGTACTTTGTACATAGATTGGCCGGGCGTGGAAGACGGTTGTTGATTGAATGGTTACACGTGTTATCAGGCACATTCCGGTCCGATCCTAGACAGGGTTTTCCATTTCACTGTTCGCTTTTCTTTCCTTTCTTTCCTGTTACCTGCGTGTGTCTTGTCGTTGTTTATATCCTTTCATTGGCTCGCTTTATGAACTTAGGAGCGGAAGAGAAAATAAATCAAGACTTTTTGATCACAATCAAGTTATGCAGTCATTATAATACCTTCTACGAGTGGTAAGGAAATCTCTCAGCCGTGGACCATGCTTTCAACGATTGGTAGACAAATAGATGTGAGGCCATCCCTTCTGTACAAGGTTGCTTTCGAGGGCTATACCTGCGGATATATATCCGTACGTCTGAGTAAGGGCATTTCCCTTCGAACCTTCGCAAGAAGCTCCAAGTCAATGTCAGCAACAGCGATTTGCGGTTCCTCATACTCATCTCCGAGACTCGCTACCACTTCACCCCACGGATTCACAATTAACGAGTGGCCATAGCTGACGCGCTTCTCGTTGTGTGGTCCTGCCTGTGCAGCTGCTACAACATATGACTGAGTTTCGATAGCTCTAGCCCGCAGAAGTGTTTCCCAGTGCGCTCTACCAGTGGGGACCGTAAAGGCGGATGGGTAGGCGATGATCTGGGCATCCTGTCGCCTGAGAGCCAGACTGAGCTCGGGGAAGCGCAACTGTGAAGTTTGTCAGTCGAGATGAACTTGAGTCGAAGGTAACGGCATATGACTTACGTCAAAGCAGATAGATAAGCCCACGCGCCCAATGGGCGTCTCGAATGGCGGCAAGATCTCCATGCCCTTTTCAACACTCCTGTACGTTGAATGTCAGTGAGATGGGTTCAGCTAGCAGCAACTATAGGATTCACCCACGCGCTCTCTTTCAGCACTGGGCCACCTTTGATATCGACGTCGAACAGGTGAACCTTCTGGTAGCGCTGTATTATGGAACCCTTATCATCGATCCAGATGAGAGTGTTCTTCGTCCTATCATTGGATGCCGGTTCATGAATTCCGACATTGATATGAAGCTTGGCTAATTGAGCCTCTTTCTGTAGACCTAGGACGAATTCACTATCTTGCATGGAGCGCGCAAGAGATATCGTCTCGGCAGGCGAGGAACCAATGTAATCTGAGGCTTCGGGGAGAAACAATGCCTGGCATAGCTTATATTAACACGCAGTATCAGGATGTAACTCTGTTGGTCTTACTTTTGCACCAGCTGCAGCTGCTTTGCGAACCAGCGTTTGGCATTGTGCCAGATTAGCTGCCAGACTCGCAGTCGAGCATAGTTGACCAACAGCCTATAGCATCAAGGCACATGTATCAGTGAAGTGATGCGATAGAATACATGAAGAGCCAAAATAAGAGCCTACTGCAAGAACCATATTCAGCCGACTATCAGAATCCGAAACTTCGTAGACAAGTACAAACAACAATATGCGTCAAGTGGGAGAGTGATGGAATATGTCTTCTTATCACGGCATCGCTTAGTAGATGCTGCCCGCAATTACGTCGGCAGACTTTCCCGATCCGGGCGCCGACATTGCCATCCCGCTTCAAATCCGCAGAACTGGGCGAACCTCCGCCGACAGCCACAACCAACCAACCAACCATCTAACATTTTTGTCGCTTCGATACACAGCGCTGATCACAAGCGCAGTTGCGACCAGACAGAATGAAGAGCTTACGAAGAGATCTCTCCTCGAACCCGCAGGCTCAAAATGTCACCAGCAAAATCTTCGTCCGGTCCACGAAAAGTGGGAAGGTGCAAAAGATCGTTCGCGAGCTCTATCTGAGACAGGATATTCCATGCTCGTCGAAGCTTTGCACGGTGTGTCCGTCAGTTGCGCCTGCGGATGCGAATGGAAACAGTGAGCAAGAGACCTGCGGCCCTTGATTGACGGTGGAAACTGGCTAATGCGACGAATTAATCTCAGTTACGCCGTTCATCCTCTCCGAACAACCCGCGGGCACCAAAGCTTTCCCTCGTGGCCATTACCTTGTTCCTGATACGAATGCGCTGCTGAATGGAATGGACCTTTTCGAACACACCGGAGCCTTTTACGATGTCATCATTTTACAGACCGTCCTCGAGGAGCTGCGGAACCAGTCTCTCCCCCTCTACAACCGTTTGCTTGCGCTGATCAAAACCGACGAGAAGCGCTTTTATCTATTCTTCAACGAGTTCCGCCTGGAGACCCATGTTCGACGTGGCCCCGACGAGTCGATCAACGACCGGAATGACCGAGCCGTTCGAGCCGTGGCCAAGTGGTACATGGGACATTTGCTGTCGACGGCCAAGAAGGCCAAGAAGGAGCGTTCGATCCCGGCGATCGTGGTCATTACCGACGACAAGGAGAACTTGCGGAAGTCGAAGGAAGAGAACATTACCGCGCTATCACTGACGGATTACGTCTCGGGTCTGGAGGATTCCGACAGGTTACTGGACATGATCAACGAGTCGAGGGAGGCGAGAGAAGCCAAGGGCGCACGCGGCGAGCTCTTCTACCCTGAATACTACACCATGTCGAAACTCCAGACGGGCCTGAGGGCAGGAACATTGCACCAGGGTGTTTTCAACGTTTCGCCGTACAACTACTTGGAGGGCTCAGTTAACGTTCCAGCCTTTGACAAGCCTCTACTGATCCTTGGCCGCGACAACAGCAACCGAGCTATCTCTGGAGATGTCGTTGTGATTGAAGTGCTGCCTAAGGATCAGTGGAAGACACCATCGACCAAGCTTGTGGACGAGGAAGCTGTGACCAAGAATGACAACCCAGATGCCGAGGACAACGAGGCGGTTGTTACTGAAAGAGAGCGCAAAGCGTTGCAGGAGGAAGTCAAGAAAGCCCATGGAAAGAACTCAGAGGGTAGACCACAGCCAACGGCCAAGGTTGTTGGAGTGATGAAGCGGAACTGGCGGCAATATGTCGGTCATGTCGATTCAGGATCAGCAGGTTCCCAGACCAGCTCGAGTCGACGACAGCAAAATGTCTTCGTTCTGCCCATGGATAAGCGTGTGCCAAAGATCAGACTGCGCACTAGACAAGCTGCCGATCTCATGGGGCAACGCATCCTGGTCACTATTGACGCTTGGGACCGCGATTCACGATACCCCACTGGACACTTCATCCGGTCATTGGGAGAACTGGAAACCAAGGGAGCCGAGACGGAGGCCTTGTTGCTTGAATATGACGTTCAGTACAAGCCCTTCCCCAAGGCCGTCCTCGACTGCCTCCCTGCGGAGGGTCATGACTGGAGAGTGCCCGCGAGCAAAGACGACATTGGCTGGAAGGGGCGGAGGGATCTTCGAGACCTTCTTATCTGCAGTATCGACCCCCCTGGCTGTCAGGATATCGATGACGCTCTGCACGCACGACCATTGCCGAATGGCAACTTCGAAGTCGGTGTTCACATCGCCGATGTCTCACATTTTGTCAAGCCCAACAACGCGATGGACCTCGAGGCCTCGCAGCGTGGAACCACGGTGTACCTTGTCGACAAACGTATTGACATGTTGCCGCACTTGCTCGGTACCGATCTGTGCTCCCTGAAACCCTACGTGGAGCGGTACGCCTTCTCCGTCCTATGGGAAATGACCCCCAACGCGGAGGTTGTGTCCGCCGATTTCACCAAGTCGGTGATCCGGTCCCGCGAGGCCTTCAGCTACGAGAAGGCCCAAAAGCGGATCGACGACCCGAGGCAGACCGACGAACTCACCGAGAGCATGCGCACCCTGCTGCGCTTCTCTAAGATCCTCCGCCAGAAGCGCATGGACGCCGGTGCGCTGAATCTCGCCTCGCCCGAAGTCCGGATCGAGGCGGACAATGACGAGGTCGGCGACCCGCTGGCCGACGTTAAGACCAAGGCGATGCTCGAGACGAACAGCCTGGTCGAGGAGTTCATGCTCCACGCCAACATCACCGTCGCCACCAAGATCTACAGCACCTTCTCCCAGACGGCCATGCTCCGCCGGCACGCCACGCCGCCCCCGCAGAACTTCGAGGAGCTCATCAACCAGCTCACCAAGAAGCGCGACCTGCGGCTCGACGTGTCCAGCTCGCGGGCGCTGGCCGACTCGCTCGACCGCTGCGTCGACGCGCAGAACCCCTTCTTCAACACCCTAGTCCGCATCCTGGCCACGCGCTGCATGACCTCGGCCGAGTACTTCGTCGCGGGCGCGCACGCCGAATCCGAGTTCCGGCACTACGGCCTGGCCTCCCCGATCTACACGCACTTCACCTCGCCGATCCGCCGGTACGCCGACCTGCTGGTCCACCGCCAGCTGGCCTCGGCCATCGGCTACGAGGGCGAGGACGGCCGCGCCGTCGTCGAGGGCGTCATGACCCGCAACCGCCTCGAGGACATCTGCCGCAACATCAACTACCGCCACCGCAACGCCCAGTTCGCCGGCCGCGCCAGCATCGAGTACTACGTCGGCCAGGCGCTCAAGGCCCGCGGCGAGAAGATGGCCGCCGACGGGGTGGACGGCGGCATCGAGGAGGAGGGCTACGTCATGCGCGTTTTCGAGAACGGCGTCGTCGTCTTCGTGCCGCGCTTCGGCATCGAGGGCGTCGTCCGCCTCGAGGACTTCGTCCTCCCCAAGGACGCCGCCCTGCGCACCGTCGCCGAGCGCCGCGAGCTCGTCGTCCGCCGCCAGAGCGACTTCGACAGCGAGGAGTACACCCTCCGCGTCTCGGACAAGGGCGACGCCGACCAGGCGCACGGCGTCTCCGTCGAGCTGTTCCAGAAGGTCAATGTCAACGTCAGCTCCGTCAAGGAGGAAGGCGGTCGTGGCGCTGGGAAGCGGAGAGTCCGCATCTTGATCTTGGGCCAAGGCGCTTGAACATACTAACAGACAATACAAAGGGGGAAAAAATGAAATTATCTATCGATTTATGACTGGCATAATACAAGAGGATTTGGGCGTCTACCGGTGTCTCGCACGTAGGATGACTGTACTAGATTTAGTTGTGTTCAATCTAAAATTTCTATGCGGGTGTAACGATATCCGAGATCTTACGATCTTGTACATCTTCGACCTTTGACTCTTCCCCCTTCTCAGTACTGATTCTCCACACTATACTCTCTGCAACGACACCATCCCACGCAACAAGCCGACCGGAGACCAAAGGTGCGACTTTGACACTCCTCGGGTTGTTACCTGGTGGTTCGTCTCCGTCGCACCGGTTTCGATCTTGGAACCCCCGGGGGGATCCTTGACCCCGGTCTGAGGAGACGAATCATTCGGCGATTTTTCGGCCGCTGCTTGCGCTATTTCCCTAATCTTCCACCCCCGGACTAGCCAAAGACACAAAGCCGCGCCTATGTACATGAAGCCGGTGAAGATCTGCACGCGCAGATACGCCGCGTCGCCAGCGTGATTGTTACGCAACAGCAGGGCAATCGCCTCCGACACGGTGCAAGGGGGCACCAGCACCAGCCAAGTGATGCTCAATCCGCTGGGCAGATCCCGGAGCCCGATGATCTCGCTCGCGACGGGGGCGACCGTCGCCCAGTAGGTGCCAGAGACGGTGCCGACCAGCACGGCAAAGAAGCAGACTACGCCCATACTGCGCGCAAACGTCCAGATGACGAGACAGAAAAGACCGCACAGGAATGTGAGGAAGGAGGCGATGTTGATGCGACCGAGGCGATCGCTGAACATGCCAACGAAGGGGCGGCCCAGTCCTTGGCCGAGGTTGAGGAGGGCGCTTACCACACTACCCTGGTGGGAGGTCAGGCCCACGGAGAGGGCGAAGTTGGCGACGCTGAAGAGCAGAGCAACGTAGCCAAGCATGCTGAAGACACCCCAGCCCAGAAACAGCAGGAATTCCGGCCGCTTGAGGAGCGGCAGCGCAAAAGCCTGGTGCCGGCTGCCCACGGCCTTGTTGCGATCGCGCAGGAGGTTGGCGCACACCAGGTTGACAACGCAGGCAATGATGCCGAGGATCCGAAAGGCCCAGGGCAGGCCTAGGCGAGGGATCATGGTGCCGACGGCGAGCGAGTACATGAGACCACCGAGGCCAGACCCGGCGGCGTTGATCCCCATGGCCAGGCTACGGCGCCGTGAGAACCATTGCGGGATGATACCGACGGTGCCGACGAAGAGAAAGCCCATGCCCCAGCCAAAACAGACACCTTGACTGAGGAAAATGTGCCATCGTTGGGTTGCAAATGAGGACCCGATGAGCGAGATCGTCTCAAAGAACACACCCAGGTTGAGGGTTAAGCGCGTGCCGAAGACATGGATAAGGTACGTGGCCACGGGGGCCACGAGAAGCGCACAGGATATACTCAAGCCACCAGTAAAGGCATAGGAGAGAGCGGAGGTATTAGGGAACACATCATGGGAGAGGTAGTAGGAGAGAAACACGCCGTAACTCTATATTGGTTGGTCAGCCGTCGGATTTTCCCATGTGCATGACGACTACTGACGCTGTTGATGCCCCAGGTGTGGGCATTGATCCAGAACACACAGGCAACACACACCCAGCCATATCCTCCATCCGGAGGAACGTCTTGCTCATACTTGGATTCTGCGTCCAGCGGGGCAGACAGTTGTGGATTATCCAGATCAGACGATGGTCCTAGATTCGGGTCGCTATCATGTCGTTGTGAACGAATGGTGTCGACTGGAGCATTACCTGCCATGATTAATCACAGCCAGCCTGCAAGGATAGAGTTCCGAGAAAACGAGTCTTAGGTTGGACCTCGTTGGTCGATTTCTATCAGGTTCACGACATAGAGCGCAGTGCGGATTTATCCCAGATGCGTGTCAGTCCCAGCCATGGGCCATGAAGAAGTGGACCAGACGGCCAGGAAGAGGAGAACAAGTACATTTCGAAGGACGAAGGGGAGGAGTCAAGCAGAGATAGAGGCTAAAGCGAACGATGTGTCATTGATCCATCCTTCTACTAACGAGATTTGGGCCCGAATCTAGCCAGTCAAGAACGGTTAACGGGCATCAGTCGGCGAGTTGTCCGACTCGAAGAGAGCCCATCATTGGGCCAAAAGTAAATCCCACACATGAAGAGGAGCAGCTGGGCTCTAGGCGGGAGTATGAAAGGGGACCTGATATGCCGATTGACCCGGTGCGGAGTCCGGGGAGGAGACGAGTAGCGTCGGTTGGTTGCGCCAGTCAGAAAGAGTTTAGGGGTGATGACTGATGAGTGATGACAGCAGCTCCAGATCATTTCCAGGCTCCACCTCGACGATGTGAATCCGGGGTTCACTTCTAGAGTTGCGCAATTCCAGGTTGTCAATGATGCAGACATGTTCTGGAGACAGGAAAGAATGGCCCGAGAGCCACGTGCGGCTGCACGCTGTCATGAAGCATGGCTGCTGCTAAGGATCTTTCACACGGAAGATTGCGGAAGGTTTGTATCTTTTCAGGTTGTCTCCGTACTCCGTATCATGCTGGGCAATTTACCTACCTAGTACTTGGCTCTGGCAACTCAAGGGTCTTACTTGAATGGGAATCGTCTCAGCATCCGATCACGGGACACAGCTGAAGGAAACGGGGCTAACCTGACCAGGCTTAGCTATCTCTACCCCGCGGTGGCCTCAGGAAAATGGCAGATATTTGGCTAGTTTGGCCTGTTTGTCCTGTTTGTCCTGTGCCCGATGTGTGCCTTGGTGCCTAAGTGCCTAAGTAGTGTACCTGGTTGTCATGGGTGATGGAATCAGCAATCATCATCAATCATCATCATCATTGATGGCCAGAGCTCAGCTCTGCTGCGGCTGAGCTGAAGATGTGGTGCCTGAGGAAAAGTCCCGATCGAACTTGTTATCGTGCCAGTCTAATCTCCGACACTGTATTTTCAGCTTCTCCCCCTCATTGACCTCCCCCCCCCCCCTACTACTAAACCGAGATTCAATGATTTCTACTCACGAGGGAGTACTGATCTAGTTCCCGATCGGCAATGCACACACACTAGACTCCATTGCAGCAATCCTCGTTCCTCTGACACCGCAGATGAAACAAGCAACAAATCGACTTAGACTGATCCGATCTGTCTAGTTCATTCCAGCTTGTCTCTGATCCACTCGCCCCAGCCACCTTTCCACCTCTCATTGGCCCTGTTCAGCTATAATAGTCACTGACTTCATAGCCCTCCCTCTCCCTGCCTTGAGCAGCGGCCAACTCATCACTCGAACCCCTCCCCTTCTCTCGTTCAAATATTTTCCTGTGGTTCATGACTCTTCATCATACATCTCCATGGCCAGTATGATGCATAGGCCTCAAACTCAGAAGCCCAAGGAGGGCCAACGCAAGTTCTCCCCTCCTGGCCCGACTTATATGTCCGACGACCAGATCGGTATGTTTACAGTGCCGCGCCAAAGCATTCTCTTCCCCATCCAGCCTTTATCTGTCTCGTGTCTCATTCGGGCTGTCACCGCTTCGGATCGAGGTCTCCATGCTGATCTTCGACCTACAGCAACCTATTTGAAAGATCTGCGGACTAATCGTCCTACACGTCCTGGCGGATCCAGGCCGCTTCCCGTAAGACCTGCTGCGGCGCCTACTCATCCTCATGATGATTTACCTCCGCGAGCGGCATCGGCGATGTCGTCTTATGGTTCACCGAGGATGCAGTCTAGCCCTCCCTCCCCAGAGGCCAGATTCCCTCGGGCCACCAGTTCGCTCTCTAACCATAGACCAGCCTCCGCTTTGGGAGGTCCCACCGGACGTCCTTTGGTCCAGGAACCGAGAACTATCCCAATTAGGCAAACTGTATCACCCGCGCGGGTTTTTTCGCGAGTGGAACAGATTCCCCCACGGCCTACATATCGTGAAAATCCCCAGCGACGCATAGAGAAAGAAGAGGCAAGATCCTTGCGTGATGCATTGCAGGAAATGGACCTTCATGACGAACATGATCTCCACGCTGCTGCCCAAGATGAGGCCACGGAATTGGTATGGATGCATCAAAATCCAGGTATACCGTATAAGAATCCCTATGCACCTTACCAGAATCCCGATCTGCAAGATCTCCAACAAAGCCCTCCAAGAAGTAGCTTCGCGTCTCAAAATGGTGGTCCTAGCTCCCCCACAGCACGCAGGGACAGTCGTCGGCTTATGTTCCAGGGATCGACTGTTAGCCATAGTGGGACGAACGGCTTTCGGGGAAGTGAAAGAAAGTCCTCAGTCGATGGAGCTTCACACACCATCTTGGAAGAAGGGTCAAGCCCGACGAAAAGTCCGACCAAGGAAGGGAGCCTGCGAAGAAACATGAAGGTCAATTTCGCACTCCCTCACGAGGGTGAATCAACGGTGACCCCGGGCGATAATCATGGATTAGGCTCGGCCAGTGTCAAGAATGAAACATCCAGAGGCATCTTCAGAAACCCGGACGACCAAATCTACGAAGAGCCCCATCTTTCTCCTCGGAAGGATGAGGGTAGTCGTTCAATCTTCTCTAGATCTGATTCATCTGCTTTGAGGAGCAAGCCCCGGAATGCCCTTCCTCGCGGGTCCCGACCTCTGCCTGGCCGCTTTGGTAGTCTCTCATTCGTTGATAAGCTTTCTCGCTTCGAGATCCATAAAAATCCTCCGAGTCAAACGAGAAATCCTGAGTATACGACGAACGAGCCTCGGTCCCAAGAAGCGCCGCCTGAACCTGAGGCACCTCAGCAGCAGATTCCAACGAAAGATGGCCTTGAGATCCGCAGTGACGAGCTTCGAGCTGCAACGAGCAAGAAGCTCAGGGATCGCAGCACCAGGCTTCCCATGCCCACTGCGGTGAGCGACCGAGCTGGTCGGCCTATAGTGAGTTTTGATCCCAGATGGAAACCTACCGAGGCACAAAGCCCTCCCAAGCGCGACAAGGGCTGGGATGCAACACCACAACCGCTGCCTCCAGCGCCCACGATCGAAGTGTCCGAAGCACCATCCGTCCCGGTAATAAACCTACCGGACGATAAGGAGCCTAGAATTTCTGAGATCTCTGGCTCTCGCGGGGGCTCCGGGATGGCTGTGAAGCCATCACCAACTCCGCCAAAAAGTAATGCAGGCCTGACCCGGGCTTCTCCAAAGACTGCGACGACCTCAGCGAGTCGTTGGCTATCGACTTATACACGCTCCGGGGTACCTACTGCCAAGTGCGAGAGCTGTACACTTCCGATTGCGGGGAAAATTGTGACTGCCGCGGGCACTCGATTCCATCCCGAGTGTTTTGTGTGTCATCATTGTCAGACACCTCTTGAGTGCGTGGCGTTCTATCAAGAGCCCGATGCGAAGAGAGCCGAACGACTAGCCGAGTCAGCGGCCGATGATGAAGAAGCTCGGGCGTTGAGATTCTACTGTCACCTCGACTTCCACGAGTTGTTCAGCCCCAGGTGTAAGAGTTGTAAGACACCGATAGAAGGGGAAGTGGTCGTGGCGTGCGGGGCCGAGTGGCATGTCGGTCATTTCTTCTGTGCTGAATGTGGTGATGTACGAAAACCCCCCAAACGTTCCTAAATCCTGCGCACTGCTAACCTTTCCTTTTTTTTCCTGCTTCCAGCCCTTTAGCTCAGAGAAACCATTCGTGGAAAAGGATGGATTTGCGTGGTGCTTGCAATGCCATTCCCGCCGGACCGCCCCCCGCTGCCTCGGCTGCAAGAAGCCCGTCCTGGACGATGTGGTGATTTCCGCCATCGGCGGCCAGTGGCATGACCAGTGCTTCGTCTGCCACGAGTGCGGCGACGGGTTCGGGTTCGAGGGGCGGTATTTTGTCCGCGAGGGCGAGCCCAAACGAACGGCCAAGGGCCGCATCATCGGAGGCCCCGTGCAGCTCGCCGTGTGTGAACGCTGCGAGGGCATCCGACTGAAAGCATCCCCCTGAGATTTTCCCACCCGAACAAAAACACCTTGGACAGCTTCGAATCCTGGTTCGATTCGTGTTGCTGCATTCTTTTGTCACGTCGAGAGTTGGTTGCAAGTCAAATTCTCTACAATCCACCGCTCCCTCCCCGCGTCACAGTGCGGCTCATTGATTGAGATACACACACACACACACACACACACACACACACACACATACACACTGCTGATATATATTTTTTGGGCCAAGTGCGCCAACCCTGATCTTTCTTGAATTCATTTTGCATTGTTCTTTTGCCAGCCAAAGTTGACTACTAGAAATCCACCATATCAATATGCATAGCAGCAAGCGGGAGTTTAGCACGCGAAGTATGTTTTCTGGACGAGGTCTGAGCATGAGAATGTTGTTTTGCCGTTTGTGGTAGTTATGCTTTTTCGTTTCTCCGGGATCTTGTTTTGGCGTTTGTTGCTTCTCCTTTTCGAAAATCATGACAGCTGGGATGCCATTTCTTCAGAGAGTACATCTGTCGACAGATTCTTGAACTACAAGACGAACCGTAGATCCCCGCAGGCAGTCGCCTACATCGAAATAGGCACACAGAAATCAATCCAGTTCGCAAGCATATACGATTCGTCTATATAACTTTTTTGCTAAACCCTTCCTCCCTCTTCCAGACAAATCATACTCCCAGGACAGAACGATGCGCGCTAAGCCCTAAGCCGGCCAAGCGGGGTCCTCCTTCCTCCGGAACACGGCGACATACTTATTGCCCTTGTTGCGCGTGACCTTCTTCGACTCCTCCGTCTCCTCGCTCATGACGCGCACGCAGGGGTCCTGCGCCAGCTCCTCGTCCGTCAGGCGCTCGAACAGCTCCTTGACCGTGCCGACAGCGCCATCGACGGCCTCGGCGTCCTCGCCCTCGCGGAAATGCCGCAGCACCCAGTGGTGGTACTCCTCGACGTCGGTGATGGTGTAGAGCAGGCCGCCGGGCCGCAGGGCGTAGGCGTACTCGGCGTTCAGCGTCTCCGAGACGATGCGGGCCTTGTGCTTGCGGGCCTTGAAGTGCGGGTCCGGGAAGCAGATGAAGATCTTGGACAGCTGGTGCTTGGCGAAGAAGTTGGGGAAGAACTTCATCGTGTTGCTGCGAATTGCCGTGATGTTCTGGTAGCCGCCGGGGACGAGGGTGGTGGCTTCGGTGGTTTCGTCGGTGGTGGAGGGGGTTTCAGTGGAGGTCGGTTCGGCTTCCATGGCGGTGGATTCGGTGGTGGGCGCTTCGGGGGCTGCGTCTGCTGTGGCTTGAGTGGTGGTGGTGGTGGTGGTGGTGGTGGAAGTGGAGATGGAGGCTTGGGTCGACTGGAGTTGCTGCTGCTGGGCGCGGAGGGCTTGGATCCGGGTGGACAGGTAGTCGAGGACGGAGACGCGGATTTCCATTCCTGTGTTCGCCGACAGCACATTAACTCTCTGCTACTTTGCGGTAAAGGATATGCCCTGCGCGAATATGATAGACAACGAACAACAACAGGGTAATACATACCAACCATCAATGTCTCCGGCAGTAACGGCGCAAGACCGACGAGCAGCCCACCGAATCCACACCCGATATCCACGATCTCCACATCCTTCAGCAGCTGGCGGGTGCCGATGAGGTTCGTCTGCGAGGGGTCCGGGTTGACGTAGGCAGGGAAGTGCGAGGCCCAGTCCATATGCGCCGGGCTGAGGGGACTATTCCACAAAAGAAGTCAGTCACCCAGTAGTCGAGGATAGAAGACACCAAGAAAGCCAACATACTATTGCAACTGATGATCCGAGAACGGGTTCGCATGCGCCCGCTGACGGTAGAACTTCTTCTTGGGCAGCTTGACCCGGGCGGGGAGGCTGGTCTCGTTGGTGGTGGTGGTGCTGCTGCCGCCGTCGGGGTTCGTAGCGGCTGCCTGCTTGCGATACTCATCGCGCTTCTGGCGTTTGGCAGGTGGAGGAGTCATTGTGATTGTGGTCTTGCAGCGTTGACTCGATAATTGTCACTCCAATGCGAAAAGGTGGGGAAGATACACCCCAAAACAACCCAATTGTAAATCGGTGCAGCGGGGGAGGGAAATGGAAGGTGGTGACGGCCGAGGGCGAAGGCGGAAAATTCTCCAAAGCGGAGAGAAAAGAAAGGAAGGGAGGGAGAGCGGAAAGTTGAGTTTAGCTCCCATCGCGGGGCTCCTGCTGCTTGCTGCCGCCGCCGCCGCCTTTGCTTATCGATACCGGCGGTATCGGTCAATCGACTCAGCTTCTGAACAAAACAACCACCAACTATCTCATCATTCAGATCCAACACTTGCAGAACGATCTATCCCAGCTATAGTGGGGCATCCATAGCACAAACTTGCTATAGTACACATACAGTCACATACACACAGACAATGACAACCGCCCCGCTGCCCTTCCAATTCCCGCCAACCTACTCCTTCCCCCCCTTCTTCACCCCGCAACCCAACAGCGCCACGCGCACCTCGCAGCTCCAGAAATGGTCCGCCCTGATCCAGTCGTGGTGTCGCCATCACCGCACCTACCGCCTGACGCTCAGTGAGGCCATCGAGAGCCCGCTGTTTTACAACGCTGCGCTCCGGAAACGACTGTCCATGAAGGACGCGCGGGATGTGCTGGACTGGATGGCCAAGGCGGAAGAGGACGGCGGCGGCGGAGGACAGCGGGCGGAGTGGCTGGATGGGAGCACCAAGACCGTGGCGCGCATCTGGTGGAAAAGACCCGAGGAATGGGCGGGGATCGTGGCCAATTGGGTATGTGGATTGCGCTAGGCTTATGAGAGGGGGTGGAGAGTGCGCATGGATGCCATGTTTCGCTGCTGACCTGGCTATGATCGCAGGTGGAGAATACAGGGCAGAAGAATGTGGTTCTGACGGTCTATGAGTTGGTGGAGGGGGAGGGGACGTTGTCACAAGGTATGTTGTGCCGTGAGCCATCCTTCGAACAGAGGAACTGATTGGCTAGAATGGCACGGTATGGATACGGACGTGATGCTCAAGTGCCTCAATGTACTGGTAAAACGAGGCAAGGCACAGGTATTTGGTGGCGAAGGCCAAGAAGGTGTCAAATTCTTCTAGACGGTCATCTGTTCGTGATATCTGGACAAATTGATTGCGGGTACAACAAGCTATTTTCATGCAAAATGTAAGTCATTTACAAAAGCCCCCGGCGAAGTGACCTGAAGAAGTCATGCCTATCAATTCTTTCAAACCAGCAAAGACGCTTGGACGCAGCACTCATAACACCATACAGATCTCGACCTGCTTACTGTTCCGAAACCTCGGCCATTTCTTCGCTCAGCTCGTAGGCATCCGCAGCATGCAGCTTCTGGGACATAGCCATATCGAGAAGCCATTCCACACGGACAATCCGTGGCGTTTTGCCGGTGCTCAGAACCATACTTCGGAAGCGTGGCCATGTCTTCACCTGATCCGATTCCGTACTGCTCAGCAGATACACCTCTTTGCGACTGGGGTCGTCATCTTCCGAGCTTTCCTCGCTCTCTTCTCTCTGTGATCGGTATGAGACCCGACCCCGGAACAAAGTGCATTGGCCACCGTTGGCATCCACAATGGACTTGAATGCATCGAACCCACCACGAATTGTCTCCACACAGTAAATCTGGTATCCGTGCAACAGCTTGTTCTTGTTCGCCTTGGCATTGGTTCTGGCATTTTCAAGCTTGAATCCGTACTTTTCCTCGGAAGCCTTGTCCTTGAGAGTGTAGTCGGCAGGATCTAGGAGGGCGTTCTGCTTGAGACACTGGGTGACGAAATCGATGTTCATGATGACTGGTCCGTAGGCCAATGCGTTCACGAATTTCGGTGTCCTGAGGATAGACGGTGCGGCAAGGTGAGAACACCGCTTCGCTTCTTGGACTACCAAAATTCCGAGGTCACGTAGTTGTCGCTGTGGACGGTTAGATCGCAAAGTCTTGGTCGTAATGTTAAAGACATACCTTGTCAGAATCCTCTGTCTTCGGGTTCTTAACCCATTTCTGATATCCGGTAATCAGCAGATGCATCGCAACAGGGGGTCTAGACTTCTTCTGTCTCTTTGTCTCTGTCGTTTCATCCTCGTCGCTTTCGTCCTGCGGTTCCATAGACACGCGCTTCTTGCTGGGGTTAAGTACTACGCGATCCTCGTCTGAGACCCTCCGGCCACCATGAATCACACCCCCAACACGCCTCTTCTCCTTCTCATACAACGCCATGTCGGGTGCAAGATCATGCAGTCGAGCAGCGGCTACCTCCTTTGACTTGCGGCTGCTGGTGCTCGATGGCGTATCATTCTCCTTTCCTTCGGAAGTGAGCCGGGTCCGAGCGGGTGTCTGCAGTTTTGGAGGATCCATGGCGTTCCGGGACTTGTCCGCAACCCGCGGTGTAGCACCTGACGTGCGCGGCACTTCGGTTTCCGACTCGGCAGTTCTTGCGGAAGACTGCTGAACAATTTTCGGCGTCTTGGAGGTCACCGTGTTCTGGTCCTTGTGCTGCATTACCGGTCGCGGGCTCGACGGTGCCTGAGCCCCGTTGTTGCTCTCGAGCAAGAGCTGACTCTCGAGTACGGCTTTATCCAGTCTGGTCTGGCCCACAACCTCGCCCAGGTTTGTTCTCTTGGGAAAGTGCGTGTAGCGGGGATCGGAGACGGGTTGCAGCTTCCATTTCGCGTAACTCTCCTCTAGCCACAGGTGGTTGACAACTTGCAGCCCCCATTCCTTCGCTGCGGCACATTTCTCGCTGTTTCCATGCGCGGTCACCAGGTGTGTGTTTTCTTGCTTGAGGGTTTTGGTGCATTCGGCGCCTGTGGCTGTGATCAGGTGCTCCAGGTAGCTCCTCGCTTCTCCGACATAATTTGAGAGACTGATCTTGAACCCGTGGAATCCCGGGATACCCTTGCGTGAAACGGGGTAGTGTAACAGTCGTCGTAGAGGAGAAGTCCAGGTGTTGTATGTCATGAGGTGGTAGAGCCAGGATAGATTACCGATATCTTTGTTCAACTGGAACGCCATGCGGTAGGCGAATCCTTCTCGGTAGCGGCAGATCAGGATGTCCGCAGCTGATATGTCCGAAACAACAGAGCCCCCACCCTCCCTGATGATGTCTCCAATCGAGCCAGAGAGACGCGACCCGATCCCAAGGTCCGGAGCAAGCATGACACTCTTGCTCTCGAACACATTGAGCCTGGGCAAATCATCTGAGGACTGCACGGCGACTGGTAGATTAGTGGGGTCAGGTGTCGATGCACCGATGATGTCTCGGTTCTCCGCTGAGCGAATGGGAGCGTCGGGCGCCGCACGCAGAATCTCGGGGTCGGGGAGAAGGTAGGGGCGCTCGTCAATTCGTCGTCCAAGCTTGAGGCAGTCGTCGAACCTGGAAAAAATCCTCGTTAGGCCTACCAGATTGAGCTTCGCTCTGGGTCAGCTCACCAGTGGGGCAAGACAATCTTGATCTTGAGCCTCTTCGCGATGATCAAGCGGGCCTTGTCCGAGTCCGCGGTCAGGTCAACCAAGTGGGTGACCGGCTGTGAGATTCTGGGACTATACAATCCACCCTTTGCGAGAACTCCTCCGATGATTGCTTCCTTGTCGCCCTCCGGGATGTCACCGCAAGTCACCACCACATCGTTGAGGATCAGTCGAGGATCTGGGCTATATTGCCGTGGGTTGGCCAACTTCCGCTTCTGAAGACAGGACTGGAGCCAGTATGGTTTGACAATGGGGATCAAGGCATCATTTGCGGCCTCGAACGCGGGGAAGTCGACGGTGCAGCTCATCAGGTGCGTGAATTCGGTCAGGGGCGGGAATTCGGCCGGTGGCTCGTAAATAACGGATTCGCCGCCATGTTGCTCAAAAGTGAATGCCAGCTGTGTGAAGCCAGAGTCAGTGATTATCTTCTTCAGTAGTATTGGGGCGCGAGAGGATAAGGTGACAGACTTGATGCGCCGCATCGGCAGGGAGATCTTTGGAGCATATAATACAGATCTTGCACTGGTTGAAGAGTTGACTCTCTCCACCTTGGTCCCCCATGGTGGGAGCTGTTCCGGTGGCTCTGTTTGATTTTCAGGGTAGGCTGCGGCGACCGTGTGTTTGGCCGAGTGGTGTAAGGATTGGTGTATGCGCTGAGGGGCGATCGAGTGGCAGCTGAACCTCGTGGTGTTGCAAATGCGACGCGCCGACGCGCCGCACGACACCACGTCACGTGGAGATAAGATGTATCACAGATCAGCGTGGTTGAATGGCATCATCGGGTAGCAGTAAGTTCCCATGTATCATTGTTTATAGTCCTATGGGTATGACAAGTACAGTGCGTGGTCTGTTAGAAGTCGGGGTGTTGATGATATTTCAGGGGAAGTGTAAGAGGTGGTGAGTTGTGCTATATACTCTTACTGACTGACTGAACCGGCCACTATCTTCTAGTAGTAACACATTCGCGTGGTCAATATACAAATCCTGACAGTCGATAAGTTGATTGTCATGTAAGTACTAAGTTTACATGCTCGTGTCAGCCATGTTGAGTCGGAGATTACGCGTCGCCGAAGACAAGAAGGATTCGAAGCATCTCTTTCCGCGAGAATGCCCGATTTCCACAAGATATATACCGCACAGGAACTTGTCGTTCACGCCATCGTTCCGGGCAACAACTTATTTCAGAAACAATCAATTCCATCGCCATGAATCAATTTCCCCAAGTCCCCCCGAAAACAAAAACAAAAAGAATCAAGTGAAGTCTAAAGTTTATATCAACAATCATGATTGAACACAGGCGAAGATAGATAGATCAACGGCCGAGAAAGGGCAAAAAGATATGACAAGAGTGGGATTCGAACCCACGCCATCAAACGATGATCAGGATGCTTGTGAAGCTATGTGCTAAGGTAACCTTAACCTGACGCCTTAGACCAACTCGGCCATCTTGCCTGGTGATGTGACAAATGCCTCACTTCTTGTCACCATGTTCAAAAAAACATGAAAGTGTCATCATCCATCGGTACTCTACAAATCAACCTCGGCTCGTTTCCAACCCCGGCAGTTCACCACTCCGATCTGGGGAAATGGTTTCCCTTCCCCACGCCCCAAGGCACCGGTTGAAGTGTTATATATGCATAGCCTCCCTATAACCTCTGATCGCGCATATATCCCCATAGAAACCAACCACCACCATGTCCTCGTCACCAGCGACATCCGGCCCCTTTCGGGTAGTCGAGCACACGGTCGAATGCCAACATATACGAGAGTATCCCGCGGCCACCGCCAACGAGCAAGAGGACATTCTAAACCTTGCAGTCAAACAGTACATCCCACTGGACAACCCCAACCCCCAGCCGGGAGACGTCACAATCCTTGCCGCACATGCCAATGGCTTCCCCAAGGTACCGCTGCGGAATCCACTCCCGCTGTCACACAGCGCCTCCCCGCACCGACAACCAGGACAACCCAGCTGACCCCTTCATCGCCAGGAACTGTACGAGCCCCTGTGGGAAGAGATCTACACACGCTCCAAAGCCAATGGCTTCCGAATCCGGAGCATCTGGATGGCAGATGTAGCCCACCAGGGCCAGAGCAGTGTGTTGAACGAGGACCTTCTCGGAAATGACCGTATGTGTACCTAGGTAGTTCCAACCCCATTCCCAAAGTCACAGCCACTGACCAACATGCGCCCACGCAAACAGCAAGCTGGTTCGACCACCCCCGAGATCTCCTGCACCTCCTCAATGTCAAGCGCAAGGAGATGCCACGGCCCATCGTAGGCATAGGCCATAGCATGGGCGGCGCACACCTGTAGGAATCCCCCCCCCTCCCTCCTCCCTCATCAACACCCACTGGGCCCCCTCCACTAACCCCAAACCAAAAGAACCCAACTAAGCCTCATGCACCCGCGCCTCATCCACACCCTTATCCTCCTGGACCCGGTCATCCAGCGCGAATCCACACAACTGGACCACCTGGAAATGGCGCACCACCACCGCGAGACGATCGCCAAAACCACGCAACTTTCCACCTACCGGCGCGAGGTGTGGCCCTCGCGCGCAGCCGCCGCAGCGAGCTTCCAGCGCAGCCCCTTCTACCAGGCGTGGGACGCGCGCGTGCTGGCCCGGTGGATCGAGCACGGTCTGCGCGACCTGCCCACCGCGATCCACCCGTCGGACCCCCCAAAGGATGATGCCGATGCCGACAACCGCCCCGTCACCCTCAAAACCACCCTCCACCAGGAAGTCTTCACGTTCTCGCGGCCCAACTACGACGGACCGCCGGGCCGAAAAGTCCCCGTGGACCGCACGACGCACCCGGACCTGAACCCGGAGCATTTGGGGTCATGGCCGTTCTACCGCCCGGAGCCGTCGCGGGTGTTCGCGATGCTGCCGCATCTCCGGCCGAGTGTCTGTTACGTCTTCGCGGGGAGGTCGGATATGTGTTTGCCGGAGATGATGGCGGATAAGCTGAGGGCGACGGGGACGGGGCTCGGCGGCAGTGGAGGGGTGGCGGCGGGCCGGGTGCGCGAGGTCTACCTGAAGGACTTTGGGCATCTGCTGGCCCAGGAGGCGCCGGGGCAGTGCGCCGAGGCGGCGAGTGAGTGGCTCGGGGGCGAGCTGGAGCGGTGGCGGGCCGAGGAGGCGGCCTTCCGGGAGCGGTGGCATAAGAAGTCGAAGGTTGAGAAGGTCACCATCGATGCTCGGTGGAAGGAGCATGTTCCCAGGGCGGAGAGGCCCAAGAAGGCTGCGCCTGAGTCGAAGTTATAAGGGATGGCGTGACTGCTTTTGTCCATAGATGACTATGTTAATTTGTGCGCTAGAGATTACATACTGTATATGTACGGTAGATTATTTTCCAGCAGGAACATGGACTGATGTCTCGCTTAGCAATTGGATGTGGTTCGATTTACTTCTATAAGTAGTATAAGGTCCCAAGAGCGTGGCCGAGATGACGGCAATGAGCACGGTCCCAGTCCGCAGCGCAGTTCTCTTAGCTCAAGACCACAGACAACGAAACGCTCACTTCCCAGTGCTCGGATCACACTACCAAGCGGCTGATCTAAAACAATAAAACAAGAAAAGAAAAGATATACCCGATCTAGTTCGATTTCTTGGCCGCGCCATTCTCACTCTTACCCTTGTCGCTCGTGCGAATGACCTCAGGGAAATTCCAGACGTGGGGCCACCACAGATGATACTCCTCCTGGCGACCGTTCAGGCAATGACGGAGCCAGATGCCCCAGATGATGTACAGATACGCGCCGAACCCCGTCATCAAGTGCCTAAACAAGATCCAAGTCAGCATTCTTTCCAGGCATTCATTTCGAAATCACCTGGCACGACACGCCAAGGATCAACAAGAAACGTACCACCATCCATGGCCTTCAAGAAGGATCCCCCAAGGGAGACCCACTTCCCGGCGCCATCCGCGGATCTTCGAACAGAAGACGTTGTCCAAGCCCCAGATCCCGAATCCGCCCAAGAACATGCTGAGGCCGTACGCCACCATGAACCACATGGTCTTGAGGGTCTTCATATCCCGGACGTTCTCGTAGCGCTGGTGTTCCTTGGTCGGGACGGGCAAGCCCTGTCGCTCGCGCGCGAGCCGGTCCGCCTCGGTGGAGTGGCGCCATCGCGGGCGCAGGGTCACCTCCATGGTGTACATGCTGCGCAGGACGACGACCGTGGTCAGGAGGGCGTAGGCATTCTGGTGGAAGACGGGGTCCTGGAGGTAGTGGTAGTAGAGGGTGATGAAGATGGCCAGGCCGGCCAGGAGGAAGGCCAGGAGGATGCGGAAGGGCGTGGGTCTGGAGTAGGAGAAGGAGGCATAGCACATCAGACAGGTGGTGTAGATCATGGACAGCTCGTCCACCAGCTGCATGGGATCTGTGCGGAGAGGAAACCGGTCAGTCCTCAGCCCAGGATGTATGGGTGTGGGGTTAGGAAGGTTGACTTGCATTTCAGCGTTGCGTGGAAAAGAAAGCTGCCTGTTCCGACCACGAGGTAGCCGTAGTAGGCGACTTCGAAGATCCTGTCATGTCCGTTGCGACGACAGCTGCGAATGCCCTTGATCCCGAGCCACATAAACAGGAGGTTTGTCAGCGTGTTGACGATCTCGGCGGAGTAAATCGTAGCATAGTAATCCTATGCAAGAGACCTGTTAGCATTATATGTAATCCTCAGATAGGCGACCAGATCATGGCGACGAACCTCTTCACACCAGTTCAGGGTGGATGTGACGGGGCTCCAGTATCCCGGCCTCGAGGGCGGATACGGAATGTTCGGAAGGAAAGCCCATCGAGACATGATGGACGGAGGAGAAGGAGGAGAGAAGCTCTCCGCAGGGAAGAGGGGCTGCGACAAGCTCTCAAAGTCGACGAAACTGTGTAGAAACCTGGGCTATAGGTAGAAGAGCATGGCAGTTATGAGAATCGGGAAAAAGAGAGAGAGAAGAAGAAAAAAAAAAGAAGGGTTGTTAAAAGTGAAAGCCAAGGTTGACAGATTGGAGTTGCCTTGGAAAGTCCCAGCTGAGTCTCCAGTTTCCACACAAACTCTCCCTCTCTCTCCCCTCTCTTGACTCCTCTCAGACCCGTGACGTCGATCGACAACCACTGTTGATCTGCGCCCGGCCCAGTCAGACTGTCAGGCTGCTTTCATTGCCTGCCGATTGGTCGGCCAGATAAATGGTCGGTTTATTCTCCAGCAACAGTGAATATTTTTTTGAGGATAGGGCAACATTCTTCTGCGTTCAGCCCTTCTCCCGCAGCACATGCTCTGGGTGAGACAACCGTCTTTCAAGGTTGCCATCCGTCCAGTGCTCGAGGCACATCAGATCGCTCCATTGTACGGATTGTCTAGGATATCCGGGAAAGGTATTTAGCTTTGCTTTAAAGAAGCTTTGGTGGCTGAATGCTAGGCAGAGGAGAGGCGTAGATTGCGAGTGAGACCATAGGAAAGGTACTGGTACTGTACACGAGGTCTACGCCCTTGTCGGAACTGGTGCAACATAGTTCCTCACTTATCATAATCACAGGAGAACCGTGAAGAGTATTGAGTACAATGTACGGTACAAGTGCATTGAGAATCCCAGAGCCATGGCACTAGTTACTTACTAGCCCTTTGTGATAATCTCAAACCCTTATTGTCCGTCAATCTGGAGATAATAATAATAATAAGCTTAAGCTGCAATGCGATCCATCCATCCCTTGCGCGGGACACCCGGGAAGAACAGTCACTGAACAGTGAACGGCACTGAGTGCGGGCAAGTAGAGAGTGCGGATCCGCCAATCAGCCTGCTTTCCGGGGCCAGTGACTCCAGGCTGATGACTTCACTTGCTCCAACCAGCGGATCCGCTTTTGGCCGCTTCAGGAAAATTGGATGGGTCCAAAATGTCCGTCCGAGGCCCTTCCCGAGAGAGTCTCTGTGCCCGTGCCCGTGCAATTCTTCCCATCCATTCTACACCGTCTTTCCTTTCTTTTTCTTCATTGATTTTATTTTGTGCTGTTGGAACTTTGTACCTGACTTGCTTCAGGCGGATTGCCCTTCGCCTTCGCCCTATCTCTTGCCCGCGAAGCCTATCTCTTTCTCTGTGTATCCATTGAAATGTTGTCATTGCCTCTATCAACGTGAATGTGACCGCTTGGATGCGGCTTGTCTAGGACTCTCGGAATTCTCCATCGATTCACACCCAGAGACCTCTCAAGTTTCCAATGAACTGAGGCTTTGCGCATACCAATTACCCAACATCCCTCTACCGCATCGAAGGCCCTCCCCAAGACCGACCCGAGGGAGACCTCCATAGACATGTCGAACAATGCCTCTTACGCGGTGACGCAGGTGAAAACAACCTCCACGCGTGAGTCTGCGCCTTCAGTGACACCAAACCAAGCCCTGCCTCACCCCCCTCCCCCCACCTCCTCCAAAATGTCTATAAGCAAATAACCATGTCTGCCCACTAACTCACCCGGACCACCCCCAGCCTCCAAGACAACCTTCCACTTCGCCGCCGGCCTCTGTTCGGGCCTCACCTCCTCCATCCTCCTGCAGCCGGCCGACCTCCTCAAGACCCGCGTGCAGCAATCGCAGAGCGCCTCCCTTCTCCCGACCCTCCAAGCGATCCTCTCCTCCCCGCACCCGATCCGCGGCCTATGGCGCGGCACCCTCCCCTCGGCCCTGCGCACGGGCTTCGGCTCCGCCCTGTACTTCACCAGCCTGAACGCCCTCCGCCAAGGGCTGGCCCAGACCCAGATGCCCCTCGTCCTTGCCAGTAGTCCCAGCAGCAGCAGCAGCAGCAGCAGCAGCAACCCCACAACCAGCAAATCCTCCTCCTCCTCCGCCCTCCCCAAGCTCTCCAACTCCGCCAACCTCGCCACCGGCGCCGCGGCCCGCGTGGCCGCGGGCTTCGTCATGATGCCCGTGACCGTCCTCAAGGTCCGCTACGAGTCGGACTTCTACGCCTACCGCAGCCTGCTCAGCGCGGGCCGGGACATCGTGCGCACCGAGGGCGTGCGCGGCCTGTTCAGCGGCTTCGGCGCCACCGCCGCGCGCGACGCCCCCTACGCCGGCCTCTATGTGCTGTTCTACGAGCAGCTGAAGCGCCATCTGGCCGCGCTGGCGAGTAGTCGCGCTGCTGCCGCCGCCGCCGCCACCGCGGCGGAGGGACAACAGCAGCAGCAGCCGCCGCTGCGGTCGACTTCGTCCT
The DNA here is from genome assembly GCF_003184695.1 of Aspergillus brunneoviolaceus CBS 621.78. Lineage (NCBI taxonomy): Eukaryota > Fungi > Ascomycota > Eurotiomycetes > Eurotiales > Aspergillaceae > Aspergillus > Aspergillus brunneoviolaceus. The sequence goes on along the minus strand of NW_020290768.1, from coordinate 287,896 downwards.
CGTCGATCAATTTTGTTTCCGGGGGGTTGGCTGCGGGTCTGGCCACGGCGATCACGAATCCGTTCGATGCGGTCAAGACGCGCCTGCAGCTCATGCCGGGCCGGTACGGCAATATGATGCGGGCGGCGAGGCTAATGGTCCGCGAGGACGGGGTGCGGAGCTTGTTCGGCGGGCTGGGGCTGCGCATCACGAGGAAGGCCCTCAGCTCCGCGCTCGCCTGGACGGTGTACGAGGAGCTGATCCTGCGCGCTGAGGTGCAGTGGGCCGCGCAGGGAGAATCACGCTCATGAATACCGTCACAAAAATGATACTCTAAGGAAGGGGGAAGGTCACTTCCCTCGCCCCTTTCTACCCTCCCCTCAACGGAATCTCTTTCCCTCTTACGAATTATATAGATGAAAGGGCTCGACAACTCACTCACTCTCTGCATCACATGCAAATGTATCATATCGTATGTTCAACTCCTTTGGAAGACTAGGAAAAAAAGGCATTCAAAATCCCAACTCATGACAAAATGGAAATCAAGAAAATACTGGACTTGACATAGATAGCATCCTGACATCCCCCAATTGAACTCTGGATCTGTATCACAGACTTGACAAGAGAGCTCTCAGAAAGCAGAAGAAAAGAGGAGAAACATGACAGAGAAGAAAGAAAATGGCGGCTGGATGATACCGAATTTCGTGACAGACGTTAAGACAAGATCATGGTATCATAATTTCAAGCAGTTAGAAGGGGCGGCGGGCGTGTGTGTGTACTTTGTTCTATCAGGTGGTGTGGTGGTGGCTTGTAGCTCGAGATCAGGTAAGAATCCAGGCTCGGCCACCGGGGTTCTTTTTCCTCACAAGGTACATCTTGTCCTTCTTCTTGTCGTTGACCTTAAGCTCGGTGAGGGTGCTGGAGGTTTGGGTGACGAGCTTGCCTTCGCGCAAGCGCCGCGTGTGGGCGAAGAGCTCTTCCTGGAAGTCTTCGGAAATCCATTGCTTGATGATGATGTAGTTGCTGTCGAGCTGTGATGGGAGGGGGTAGTTAGCAGTGTAGTAATTTATGTGAGTATCGGGTTCTTGTAGGGGCTAACGTACATCGTCCCAGTCCCATGGAAGGCGATAGGCAATCAGTGTATCAGGGAGCAGATGCTTGCGGTGAACCTAATGCCAGTCAGTCAGCTTTATAGTCAGGTATCTTGCAAGGGGAGGAGGTATACCTTAATCCAGGTGGTGCGCTGGTGTGGCTCAGGCTCCGGAAGCTTCTCCTTCTCCTTCTTCTCCTCCTTTTTCTCCTCTTTCTTCTCCTCCTTCTTCTCCTCCTTCTTTTCTTCCTTTTTCTCCTCTTTTTTCTCCTTCTTGTCCTTCTTCCGGAGGATCTCCTCAATCTCGTGTTCATTGTAGCCGAACTCGAGTCTCAATCTCTCCTTGAATTCGTGATCACGGCGCTTCTTCTCTTCGCGTTCCGCCATCATGCGACGTTCCTCGTTCAGCTTCCACTCGTCGATGGCAGCCTGCTTCATGGCGGCCTCCTTGCGGGCGCGCTCCTGCTCGGCGAGGATCCGCCGCGCCTCCTCGTCGCGGATCTCCTTCTTGATGCGCTCGCGCTCCTCCTCCTCGTCGATCTTGCGCTGCAGGTCCTCGAGCCGCTTCTGGCGCATCTTGCGGTTGAGCTCTTCCTGCTCGGCGGCCTGGCGCTGGGCCTCCTCGAACTTGATCAGCTTGTAGCGGTGCTCGACCTGGCGCTGCTCCTCCTCCATGCGCTGCTTCTTCTCGAACCGCTCCAGCCGGCGCAGCCGCTCGCTGATCTCGTCCTCGTACCAGTCCTCCTCCTCCTTGAGCATGCGCACCTCGTGGTGCGGCCGGTACTCCTGCTGGTGCTCGCGGACCTCGCGGTGGCGGGCCAGCTCGCGCTCCAGCCGCTCGATCTCCTGCTGCTGGCGGAATAGCTCCAGGTCCTGGCGGGCGTCGTTCCGCTCCAGCAGCCGCTGGTCGATGACGAGCTCGAAGTCCCGGTCGCGGCCCGCGGGGATCATCTGCGGCGCCCCGACGGCGGGGGCGCGCGGGGACGCCTCGCGGGAGATGCTGGCGGTGCTGGAGCGCGGCCGGCGGCGGTGGGCGCGCAGGTTCGTCTCATCCTCGGAGTCGTCGTAGTCGATGTTGTAGGTGTTGTTGAGGCGGTGCTCGGCCTTGCGTTGCTTGGTGGCGCTCTTGTTGCGGGAGTCGGTCTTGGCGTCGGTCTTGGTGTCGGTCTTGTTGTCCGACTTGGTGTCGTTGTGGTTGTTGACGTCGACGATGACGGCCACGGGGGCCTGGCTGTGGTCGCGGTGGTGACGGTCGGGGCGGCGGCGGGCGCCCGTCGAGGCGGAGCGGTGGAGGTGCTGCTGCTGTGCGTCGCTGTGCAGGACGGGACTGAGGTAGGCGTTGCTGCTGCTGTACTCCGGGCTGAAGTGCCGGTGCCGCGAGACGGAGCGGTGACGATGGCTCACCTTGCGGCCGGGGTACTCGACCATCGAGATATCCGATTCGGAGAAGTCCGATTCGGAGTCGGTGAGGAGGACGTGACGTCGACGGGAACCCATGGTTGTTTGGTTCTTGGTTGCGAGAAATCTATGTCTCGTCTTCTGCGTCTCTCCTTTGGCAATATAACTTGCTCACAGTTTATGTTTTCTTGTTGTGATTGTGTGGTGTTTGATTTTGGATAAAGTCAGACCGTTGGATGGTGGGGGGGAAGAGGAATGAGGAGGGGGTGGGATGACTGGATGGCAGGCGGTGACGTCGACGGGGCTGAATTGGAAGAGGGGGAAGGAGGCTGGGAGGAGAACAGCAGCAGTACGTAGTGATAGCAGTGGTGGTGATAATGATGGTAGGCGGGGTGAGCAAGAGACGGCGCCAACAACAATAACAACCAACTTCAACGATGAATAAACCCAGGGGCTGATGGGAAAAGAAAGAAGAGGGAAGAAAGAAAAAGAGACGGACGAGATGCAAGGCAAAGAAAGGAAAGGGAAAAACAAGAAAAGAAACGAGCAGGTGCAAAGCCTTCCCTCGTGCCTCTAAGTATTCTCTTCCTTCCTTCCTTCTGTCTTGTTCAGCTGAAGTGGGGGAGAGAATGAATGATTGGCATCATTGGGCCGAGCTGATTGATCATCTGGCATCCGAACCTGTCATCGTCGTTTTTGCCTGGGCTCAGTTGTTCTCAGTTACGATAGGCCGGAGACCAGACCAAGAAGACTTTGAAAATTGTATTGTCTGTCCTTCGATAACATGCTCCATTCCACACACCACCTTACATTGGTAGGGCTGACCCATGGAAAGTACAAGCCTCCAAAATAAGAGTATACTACACGCAGCCTGGTCTACCGTACACCAGATGGCTTCAATGGAGGGGTAACTTAACGCACTTAGCGGCGGCTGTCAAGTCTGGATGTTCCTGTAGCTTATTCTGGTAACTTCCAGTCTGGGCAACATGCGAAGATTCTAGGGTGTTATTCTTCAGTAATAGACCACGGAGGCTAGAGAAAGAATTATTTCTTAGATACACAGCCATGTTCACTGAAAGAATGTTGACAGGATTCTTACCCAAGGGAAGAGGGACGGGAACAACCGCTGCAGTACCCATGGGCGAGCAAAGAAAAAGGGACCCTGGGGGCTTGGTTGTCTGGAGACCAAAGCAAGGGAAAAAAAAAAGAAAAGAGGGGCACAGTCCATAGGGTCGAGTGGTCATTACTAACTACTAACTTACAGAGTGGACTCCGCTGGTACCTGATGGACCCAGTCCAGGCTATGTATGTGCAGCCTGGAGCAGTTACTGTAGGCTACGAAGGCTTTCGAAGGTAAGAGTGAGTTGGTCCTGCCCGAGAGTGGAGTCTCCCCTCAGGATCATTGAATGGAAGCAGATAACGCACACATTTTTTGTACAGGACTCTACTACTGAGCTGTACATGTACATGTGTCTACCTGTACATGTATCTACCTGTACATCTTCTGACCCCCCCCCTACCAATGATTATTGTCCGATTCAGCGTGACTCTTGTTTTGCTCGAATAGTGAAACTCACGGTCGCAGCCACTTGACACCTGACCGGGCTGCCTTGAGTTGCGGTCACGGAGCATGTGTGCACTGCGAAACCAAACCCTGTTCCAAGTTGACTGAGCCACAGTCCCAATTTACCCTGTACGGTACAGTAAACTTGATCATACAATTGTCATGTCGTCTTTGGCCCCCAACACCACCAGCCACAGCCTCATCCCGACTCCATTAATCTGAAGCTAGTCCCTTGTCGATCAACCATCAGAACCCGAAGGCACTTGGTCCCTCCACGCATCCGATACGAATCACCCGGAAGGTATAGAGCAGGCGAGAATTGGGAATACACGTAGAGTCGGGACAGCAAATACAGTACCTACTTATGGCCACCGCCACCCTGAATCGGGTTTCTGTCACCAATGAGCCGTCCGGGATCTGGATACCTAGGGGGGGGGGAAGCTGCCTGATCTCTTGCCATCCTTCCTCGGTGTTTGTCTGGCATCCATCATCCATCCCCCATCGCGAAGATCATATCGGAATGTACGGAACACCGCACAGCAGTACGTAGCAGTGTGATTGTGGAAAGGAGGAGGAGGAGGAGGCGAAAAACAGTTCAATTGATGCTTTGCTTTGCAGCCCAAAACATCTATCGATCAGATGGTGTTCTTAGACTGGTCTACGGCCGCAATCTCGGATTCGAAAAGGCTTGAACTTCGCTACGAGTACATCGATAAGTGGCTGTGCGACGTCATCATAACGGATGTGAAATTGGTTGTCATGTCTTGTCATTCTATCAGCACTGACACATTATGCTATGTGTGGGCTTTCGTATGGGAAAACGTGGATGTTGAGATGGCTCGCTCTTCGGCTTGCCAGTCGAAAGAGATGAAAAAAAAGGACAGGGAGAAGGGAAACAAGTAGAATTTTCCATTATCGTCGTCATTATTGAGGTCTTCCATAGACTCATATTACCCATATTAAATCCATCCGCTGCATTATATCCATCAATCTGGCGTATATCCTTGGCGTAAACGGTCTCAATCTTCGATTCACTCAAACCACTCCTACCAACAGAAGTGAAATTGATCAGCGGAGGATCCAAGAGGTGATATAGACAATAATGGCACTTACAGCCCAACATGCAGTAGGATGGTTCTCCTGTCCGCAGTGGACATGACTAGTCTCCTATATTCAGAAAATCCGGTTAGTGACCCTGTGCTGCCAAAGAAACGCGAACCACAGAGTCTTCCAGACGTACGTTCTGTGCCATGCTCAGGCAGTTCTCGTCAACCTGGCAATCGCCATCGCTAGAGCACTGTTCATCGATCGTTAGTAAAGCAACTACCCCGGAGATTCGAGGGGAAAGAACATACACTGCCGACTGAGCCACACCCGTGCCAATGATATGTGGCAGAACTCTGTGCACTGACTTCTGTCCCTGGGAAAGGAGCCGCCAGAGTAGTGGCAGTACCCACGCTCAGGGCAGTAAGAATGTAAAGAGAGAGTTGCATGGTGCTTGATCGAGGATCGATATTGTCAGATTGTTCGACGCTGATAGACCCGTGGTTGGTCAACAGACTTCGTTATAGAATCGGTCGTGAAGGGGGAAAATTTGTCTTGCTGCTTTCCAAGTAAATCTCTCCTTGCAGCAGACCGAGAATCAGGGACTATTTATACCCTTTCTCCCATCCGTCTTCAGGCGTCCTGGCTGTTCCTAGACTAGATTGCTGAGGGTCTGCAGCTATGATGCCGGGCTGTCAGGCAATCTTGGTCTGGATCGACTGAAACCTAACAAATAGATAGCCTTTTACTATTCTTGTTTCCAAGGCTGACAGACCGGTACGTATGTATGCCAGTCGATCCCGCGGAGGAGAGAGGGTCTTTCGTCTCCATCATCATGCAGGATGCAAGGAAATCCCCCGGGAAAGAGGCTGGGTGAGCGGCGTCGTGTTGTTGGAGCAGCGGAGAAAAGGAAATGATTTACATGTCATTTTCCCTTTTTTGGGTTCCTTCGCCCCCCATCTTCACAGAACTTTAGGACGTTGAAAGTGATTCTATCATCGCCGAGAATGTGTCGACGGCAAGAGCGTCTGTTCTAGAAGTAGGATGTCTAGTGGCGTTATGTATCCTGAAGGTAGATTTGCACAAGGATCAGTGCACTAAACGCCATGTGCTGCTATGTACTGTACTGTACGTGCCATGCTAGAGTCGACCGACGGCTGAACTCAGATGGATAGTGTGGGTCATGGTTTCATCGGGAGGGTGTCGCAGAGCATCCGACTAAGCATCATCCTTGAGGGCTATGGTCTTGAGGCTGAGCAAGACAAAGGATGCGCGGGGTGGTGGTTGTGCTCTTTCAGTCGTGCAATTCTAAGACATATGACGACGAATTGGCTGTTGGATTCCCCGGGATCGAGACCAACTGCCGTAGCTGAAGGGGCGATCATCATGCTATCATCTCCTTGGTGGTCTTGTTTTCTTTCTTTGCTTTTCAAAGCTATGAATAGCAAAGACAGCTCGTGTCACCTCGCTTCCTGGTTGTACTTCTGTATCACCTTGTATTTCATGATTCGTACCTGGACCGAGGAAGAGCGAGCTTTCATCGATCGAAATCATGTTGTTAATGGGTTGATTTGCTTCAATCGTAGTGAGTGCTGCAGCGCCCAAAGATCGATATGACTTCTCGGATTCATGGAGCTGAGCCTGCAAATGGACGTGAGCGGTATGCCGCCTGCATCACGTTTGCTTCGAAGTCGAGTACGAGTAACCGGTCGGGACACTGCTACACTACACCAAGTGCAATTGTCTGATCGCCTCACCAAGAGATAAGCCATGATCATGGAATGCAACATCTTGTATAACCCTGAACAAGTCCGTCCGAGCTGACAGTCATCCAGCATTGCTTACACAAGAAGGTACTTTTGCCCACGATGCATGTTCATGCAACCGATAAGGAGATAACACATCGAGTTGACATATGGATCTTTCGTGCTAGGTTGCTTACGAGGTATATCGATGTTCGCCCTCGATACACAGGATGCATGTTACTTGTCCGACATGAGTGTGCCCATGAAAACGTCTAGAACGCTGCTTGCTACTGGTGGCCTGAGCCAAGTAAGCTCCAGGGTACATGTATGCATCCTGACGCTTAACCCGCCGTATTATACCGACCTATTATATTTGAAAGAGCCTGATATTGGAACGACGGACATGGATAAAGAGCCATCCACACCGATAAGCAATGGTCTGAATGGATAATGCGATGGCGAATTGGGCACTTCCGTCTCGAATGGTCGAGCAATCGGCAAGCAAAGCAGCAATCAGGCCCACCGAGTGAGGTGAGAGGATGCAGTGGCTGCTGTCATTCTTCCAATCTTTCAATGCTTCTCCTCGGATATGCATGGTCTGAGACATACAGATACTGTGTCCCAGCAAGGATGGGGTTTGCCGCTCCAGCCGCGTCCCTGGTCCTGAGTGTCGTGATTGAGGTAAGATCATCCTATCCGCTGGTAAAAAACCATCCCACCGGCATCGAGTCCTACCTACTTGGCCAATTCCTTTTATCTTCACCACCTGGTGGATGGCGTGAATTCCGCCCATGAGGATAAACGGAACTGATAGGTCTTTGCCGTTCCGAAATCTCCTCAAAATCCCTCCATCATGTACATCGCATACCTGATCTCACACAGACACAGTCGTTTTGCCGGGAAAAAAAGGTATAATAATTGAACAAGTATCCACAAGAAGCGAGAAGACGAAAAGACACCACAGCGCCCGATTTTGTTCTGATGAAGTATAGACAAGCTGCAGCTCATCAAGCGCGCCCGGCCTTCAAGATCTGCTCCAAGTTCTCCCGGCTATTCTTATGCGTCATCTCCAAGTAATGTAATTTCTTCTCCAATCCCGTGATCTCGGATTTGAGCTCGTTGCTCTCGCTGGATATCCGCCTGTCGATGGTGGGAATGGGGACTGCGACGAACCTGTTTGCGATGATTCAGATGGTTAGTCATTGCATCATGTAGTTGCGAAATCACTAGAGGGGAAATTCGGGATGTTTATGGAACAGCCCGAGAGAAGTGAAGGCGGTGGATGTCCCCGTAGGCAGATAGTAAACCATCCGCCTACCTGAATACCGGAAACATGCATGGGATTAGTGGGAAGCGGGAGCCTTACATCTTTCCAACACCCTCATACACACGGGTCTCTTTGGGTAGGTCTCCAATCTCCTTGGATGTGAGCTCGAGCATGCGGATGTCACGCTGTTTGGTGGTAATCTGAGCCTTGGTGATGCCCAATTGCTGTTGGGAGCTGATGGCCTGGGCCTCGATTTCTTGCAGAATCTGTCAAGGTGTTGGTTCAGTGTGTTGCGATGGAGGTGTGTGGTTTGGAGCTTCGGACTCGTAACTGACCTTCTGCAGAGCTTCGTTGGGGATGGACATTATGATGGTTGATGTCGGAGTTGAGGGGTAGGAGGAGGGAGGGGTAGATCGCGTTGGTCCTAATGTTCGCTCCTTCGAGAGGGGGTTCGAGCGCTTGTCGAAGTGAAAACTGGATCCTTGACTTAGGAAGTTGAAAGGGCGTTGTCGTCACTTTTACAGTCGGACGTTGTATTAGGAGTGTCGCTCGTGATAGTACTCCGTAAATGATTGATTACGGGCCTCCAAACTTAAGCTGTTGCTGTCGCTGATGAACGCATGGAGGCTCCCGTTTATGATTGGGCATAGTCTCAGGCGGTGAGGGTTGATTACTTTTTAAGGACCCGAGGTAGGGTTCAGGGCTAATAGCTTGGAGTAGTTCGGTATCTTCTACTTCTTAGTAGTGGAAATGACCTTGGTTGAAGATTTGCGCTCAATGTTGTTTCAAATTGAATCAAACCTAATACATCATCGATGCTCGCATCTGATTGTAGCCTGCTTGAGTGATCGGCTCGTACTTGGCCGGTTCATCCTCACTCATGCATGATGGAATGCACTCGATGACCGAATCAGGGTCTGGAGCCATGAAGTACGGAATGGAAAAGCGTTCGCGCGTCATACGATTACTGCCCTCAAAGCGATCGGATATCTGCGGGAGTCTGACCCGGTGATTGGTAGACCGAAGACGATCTGTACGAGTCAGCTTAATCTACAGTTCAAGAGAAATATACCAACCATTACTCCATCGCTGCAAGAGATCTCCAACATTCATGACGATTGCATTCTTGACAGGAGCAGCGGGGACGAAGTTGCCGGGCTGAGAGATGTCTTCCACCTCTAAGCCACCGCAATCATCCTGGAAAAGCATTGTGATTGAGCTCCAGTCGGTGTGTGCAGGGCATCGAGCTACCCGATCTTTTTCAAGATCATCTGCTGAAACCGGTAGATAGTGTAGGAGTCGCAACTGATTGTTCTGGCCTGAGTGCCTTTGGGCCAAATGATTCTCATTGTCCAGGTTCAAGCCAAGGGCAAGAGCGCGGAGAATCTCGATGCCTAACCCGTTACAATCCCAGTAGAACCGATTCATGAAGCTGCGGAAGCCCGCCAATGCCTCTTCGGGGATCCACTGGTTTGGTTGAGCAGTGTTCTCTTCACTTCCAATATCGTAAATTTCCTACAAGAGTCCAACGTCGTTAAGACATAACATTCTAGGACTGCTTCAAGGGACTATGCAGGGTCGATACGGTGAACCATCAGACACACCTTGACATCTGGCACTTCTCTCAGCCTCTGCCGTGTCTCTTCATCGTCCCCAGTGCTGATGGTTTGGGAAACTTTCTCCAATCCCGGCCAGGAATATCCTCGATGCACTGCCCACCCCTCAGGATGAGGTGCTTGCATCTTAATGTCCTTCGGGAGCTCGAACAAGCGTCTCATCCAGTCAAAGGTCGAGTCGAGGACATGCTCAGGTAGAGAGTGATTGATGATGTAGACGAAGCCGACTCGCTGACATGCTTCCACAAGCTCTTGTGCAACCCGTCGGCGGGCGGCTTCATCTTCAGTGTTGAACCATGCTTTGAAATCCACGATGGGGATTGTCATGGGAGTAGGTTCGCTGATTGAAGACATGCTGGTCCAAGCTAGGGGGGGTTTTTTTTCTGCCAGTTAGCAGCGTGGGTGTCTTTATCAATGTGTCAGTTTGAGCATGAGTGGCAGGGAGTAAAGTGCGCAGATTATTGGAGCTGGAAGGTAAGGCTCCTTCGTGTTCATCTCACATATGAATCAGCAAGCCCCTCCCCAGTCACATGCCTGACCATCTTTCTCGATTTGTATGATCGCAACCCTCGAATTGACACGCTGGATTGGGAATACAAGCGAGCAAATAAGTTTCGTGTGATTGAATTTAGCAGGCAGGGTACAGCAACCAATTCTTGTGTATCGCTTCGAGTGGTTTATGGTGTGGGGGAGGTTGGAGGTACGTAGGTATGGGATGGAATGACATCACCAGGACCCTGCCTATCAATTGATCGTTGGTAATGGAGCAGAAGACATTATCCACATCATCCATTAGCCAAGGGAGCGAAGGGGCCGCCGGCGGACACCCGGGGCGTTTCCTGACCACACCGTCCCGTACCTAGAGTAGGATGGTTCACTTGGCCAAAAATAGGAGAACAAGCGGGCTCCATTATTCTTATTCCAACATGGGCGGCAGGCAGGAGGAGGCCCGGGATTAGAAACCACCGCGGGCGCCGGTCCGTTGCTGTGGCAGGGGAACTCTAGTCTCTAGTGGAGACGCCGCTGCCTGAACGGCCGGAAGATGCAGCGCCAGCTTTCCATCACCCACCCTGATCCGCTGCAGACTTGATTGCTCCAATTCATAGGCTAGAAGGTGAAGGGTTTACTTTCAGTCAGTCACCTTGTGAGTCTTCCTTTTGCAGCCTGGTTGAGTTCATAATTTGCTATGAACCCCATTTCAGCGATAGCTAACCTCTCCCTTATCTATAGATTGTCTCGGCCGCTTCGAGAAGTTTGTTGATCGCTCTGCAACTATCGCATCGGATCAAAGTCGAAGGTACCTACACTGATCGCGAAACGGCAGCCATTGTGAGCACCAATTCACAGTCCTAAATCCACGCTACACATCCATTCTCGATACGATTTGGCGGGCGCACAACAGCCCTAGCCCTTCAAGAATGAAGCTTTTCGGGTGGATCTCGGTCGCATTCCTCGCCTCGACGGCTTTATCGATAGAGACAGCAGCACCTTCGATCGAGACACTGCCATTCTCGCAGCCCCAAGTTGCAGAGTCTAGACGCAGAGCATTCGAGGTGCTGCAGATTCTCAGAAAGCGAGACGGCAACTGTCCCTCCGGTTATGACACTTGTTCCAAGCTGGGCCACTCCGATATCTGCTGCAAGGACAATACCATCTGTACTCGCGACGATGCCAACAATATCGCCTGCTGCCCGACCGGAGCTAGCTGCACGGGGACGCTTTCTGCCACTGGCACCGGAAGAGTCGTGGTCGGAGGTTCTACTAGTAGCTTCCGATTCCCTCAGACAGCAAGCGCTACGCAAACCACTGCCGGGCCGACCAGTGTCACTCTCACAGGCTCAACTCTCGCCGCCGCCTACCCATTCGTCGTCATCCCGACCTCGTTCGCCAATGCCCAGGTCTGCACATCCTACTACTCCTTATGTCAGAGCGAGTACACTGGCTGTCTGTCACAGCTCGGGGGCGGGTATGCAGTGACGGTTGCCGTAGACGGCGGTTCGGGGACAACCCGGGCAGGCGTCTCAGCAGCTATGTCGACATGCTCTAGTCTCAGTCTGGAGGCTTGCCATGGCCTGGAAATCGGATACTGCGCGGCCTACACTACCGGCGTTTACGAGAACCGAGCGACAGGACCCAGACGCACTTCCAGCCTCGAGGACCTTCTCTTCGGTATGTTTATCGGAGTGGCTGGAATGTTCATGTGAAGTTGTCGTCCTACAGGGTACCGGGCTTCATGTCGATAACGTACGGAATTTGGATATATATGCTTGCTGGCAATTTATGACTGAATTGGTTGGGATGCGAATGGGATGACAATTGATGACCAGTTTCGAAACTCTTGGCAGGCTTCGAGCTTTTGACGCTTATATATGGGATCTGGTTTATGAAATGATGTGACGATGATGTGCTATGTTCGGAAGTTTTAAGGCTAACATGACTGTGATGTATTCGCGGAGAATCTTGTACATAAGAATGACAATGAGATAGCATCAATGCACACACAAGATGAAGTGTTATATTGTCTCATAAAATAAAGTATAGCCCGAGCACGATTCTAGTTCGGACCAGGTCTCTGAAGTGGGAATACGACAACGAGATCCATACTGGTCTGATGTGCGCATACGGGGGTGGGTGCCACACACCGCTTCACCAACGCATTGTTATAAATAGGGCTTTCTAGACCGGTGACGAGCGGAACATACTAACAAACTGGGTCCGTGGTATAGATTGGAGGTCACAGATCATAGGTCAGATCCAAGGTAGCTTACTGCATCACTCATACGCCAAAAGAATCACTGCCCAAGTAAGGAATTAAATTGGTCCTCGGACGACACGTAGGAGGTGCTGGTGCAGTGGTCTCCATGCCTGAATACCTGATTTGTGACGGATGTGTGGTCAGAGAGTCAGACATGCAGTCAGTACCTGACAGAACTTCCACCCGGGCATCAAATCAGGGAAGACCATGGCCAGACCGACTCTCAGTCTCGTCACGGAGAAATCCTCTAGAGGGGTGGAGCCCAAACATTGTTTCGCAGGCTAAATTCCTTAATTTGCGTATATTTTTGCCCAGCATGAGGGTGACTGGTGCAAAAGGATGATGACGCTGTCAGGAACCTCCAGCAAAGAGGGGGAGAAATTCAAGAAAGCAAGCGGCGGGTGAATGATAGACTGAGTAGACGGGAGGGGCAGTGGGAACTGGAGCAATTGACCAGTGCACTCCGGAGGGGCAACAAGTGCACTGAGTGGGGGTATCCCAGCCTCCCGAATTTCCATTTTTAAATCTGATGAAGCGTAAGTGGTAAGTTGACAATCATGACTCCTTCCAGCTCCTTCATTGCGGGTTGGCAGTGATTGGCGGTTGCTGTCGCATAAATTGCGGTGGTTGGGGAGACGACGGCACGGAGGCTGGGATCAAAAGACAGGAAGGGAGACGTCGGAAACTCGACTGCATGAACAGCTCTTCCTCGGTCTAGTTCAGTTTACTCTCTCTCTCTCTCCCCCCCCCGCCTTCTCTTTCTCTCTGACTCTTTGCTCATTCTTGCTTGCGCGGAGAGATTTTTCTCGTTTTCTCATATCCACACTATTGACAGTTGCATTCCAGTCCATTGCTTGGCTTTGTTTACTGTATGCTTTTGTCCGTTGTATGAAGCTCGTTTACCATACTACGGGGCCGTTGACACGGGTGTTGTGATAAGCCTGAATCCTGGACATCGCTGAGAGCGATCGGAATTCAGAAAACATTCCAGAGCCCCAGTATACGCCCCCCTCGTGGCTGTCATCGCTAATCAGACGTTCTCTCTTCGCCATGCATATGTCCCGCATACTGCAGTCGGCCATATCTATATTCCCTTTACTAAACCTTCAGGCCGTGACGGCGATCTCACCGGACACTGCGCCTGCAACTGCGACGGCGACGGCGACGGCGACTACAGCCCCAACCGCAATTGCGACGACCTTGGAGTACGAAGAGCACGATTATGCGAATGGCACAGTCCTAGAGAAACGCTGCGCAAATCCCTGCGGCTACTATAGCCAGCTCTGCTGCAGCTCCAGCGAGTCATGTAGTACCAACAGCAATGGCCAAGCCGAGTGCGTAAGTGCTGGCAGCGGCGGCAGCTGGGAGTACTTCACCACAACCTATGTCCGAACCGAGACGGAGACTGCTACGTTCACATCCACATGGAGCAGCTATATCTCGGCGACTTCTTCCGGCTCCAGCTGCGATGCCAGCGTCGGGGAGACCATCTGCGGTAGTGACTGCTGCGGCCCTGCGTACGTCTGCTACAGCAACCAGTGTATCTTGGGAAGTACATCCATCTGGGCCACGGAGACTGCCACGCCGGCCGTCCGAGGCACGACTTTATCGACAGCCACACACACGGCCTCGATAACAACCACCCAGGGTTTCATTGCTCCCGTCAACACGGCCGGCTCAACGGTGATCGGAATGAAGGCTTCAAGTGGTGGATTGAGTGGTGGTGCGATTGCAGGCATCGTCATCGGAACAATTGCCGGCGTCATCCTGCTGCTGCTACTATGCGCTTGCCTGTGCTGCCGTGGTATTCTGGACTCGCTCTTTGCATGTCTGGGCTGCGGTCGTCGAAAGAGAAAGGAGACGACCTACGTCGAAGAGCGTTACCATCGTCATTCGCATGCGCATGGCGCCGCTCGGCCCGAAGGACGGACCTGGTTCGGAAGCCGGCCAGCAGCGGCAGCAGCATCGACTGCAGGGGAGAAGAAGAAGTCTTCCTGGAATGGTTTGGCTACCATTGGAATCATACTGGGTGCGCTTGCACTGTGCCTGGGCTTGAAGAGAAGCAGAGACCACCGCGACGACGATGAGAAGACGGATTACACATACCCAAGTAGTTATTACTACTACTCCGACTATTATACCAACGACGGTAAGCGCTGCGCATTCTTGCGAGATTGATGTCATTCGGAATGCTGACCCCATACTTTTTAGGCAGCGAAATCACTGATGACCGGCGCACAAGAGAGACAAGACGCTCCAGACGATCTCGTACGCGCTCACGAAGATGATGAATTGACGGAACGAACTCGACGAACTTTGAACATGATTTCCTGGTCACAATGGACCCCTTTCTTTTCTCTTTCTTGCTTATTCTCACAAGCTGTTTGCATGAATCGGCGCTCTATCAGGTTCCCGGCGTGTGTATTATGACGTTTTCTTCAGTTTTCTGGCTGAAGGACTTTCTATGTATGATGATGCCTTATGTTGTCATGTTGTTATGCAAACCCCTGCGATGTGCTAATGTTTCGGATGATTGCGATGTTTCTTTTCCCAATCGATGGAAGACCTGGCAAGGCAAATGTAAATATGAAATCAATGAAAGATATGATATGAGATAATCTAATCAGACATTGCTTTGAAGACAATGAAAAAAAGGTGAGCAAGCAGTAGACCGGAACTATGCTGTTTTGTTATCTTGCATTTTGCCGGCATGTACCGGTGTACAGTATAGTACTATTCCCTCTGAGGCCGGCAAATAAGATGGCCACACGCGCAAGCTGCATCGAGCCTGAGAGCCTGAGAGTACTATTGCTTGAGTTCCGAGTTGGCGACAAAGATAATCATGCACCTGCCAGATCAACTCGTGCGCATTTCTCACGGTGTAACCTGCAAGGCGCCTATCAACGGTCCGAGGACGGGCTGGGAGGAAAATGACATGGGGTCGACTCAAGTACTCCGTACTCCGGTCTGAAAAAGAAAGAAAAAAGCAAAGCATGTATCACATTGCTTGAAGGAGGGCGATCATTGACTTGTCTCAGATCTTAGGACTCGGGGAGTTGTTCCAAGAAAAGGGTCCAGGCGAAACTCCGAGGGTCGGCTTCTTCCTCCAACTAATTCACTACTGTGCTGTACTGAGTTACTCCTCTCTCAGTACTCCGTGGTAGTAGTAAGCACGGCACAAACTGCCCGGGCGGAACCAGTGCCTCCCCGCCTCCCGTAGTCTCAAGTTCAAGTCCCAACTGGAAGTCCATTCCAATTCATTCATTCATCAATTCCACCCTCCGTCCTCCTCACCACCACCTCGACATTCAAATCAACTTCGCCCCCTCCCAAACACCACAACCTCCACCCCCCCACGATAACATACACACCCAGTGTACATAGCCTATATCCATGAGTACAATCTCGAGCTTGGCTTCTTGACACACTCTGAACACTTCCCTCGACATTCCCTGTCTTAGTCCGGTTTTTATCCGCCCAGGGCTGTTCCAAGGTCTTCCCTCCTGAGGATTACGAGTCCCCGTTGTGCTCCGAGTCTTCGCCAACCCCGTCATGCTTCAAACGCAGACCCAGCACGTTTTTTCTCATCAGCATCAGTACCCGCAGGCTGATCCCTCGTGGCTGCAACATCAGCAGCAGCACCACCAAGCCCACCCGCACCAGGCTCAGCAACAGCAGCATTCTTTGGCCGCCCAACAGCATGCCCAAGTTCAGGCGGCCGCTGCCGCTGCCGCCGCCGCTCAACAACAACACTACACCCGGATCGCTATGGCAGGAAATGCCGGTGCTGGTAACCCTTCCCAGGGAGCCGGTGCTGGAGGGTTAGGTGGGGATGGTGCTTTGTCGGGTGCGGTGTCGGTAATGGATGGCGGGATCAGCGACGAGAACCGCAAGGTCTTCATCTGGGTCGCAGAACTCCTGGATCCGAATCGCAGAGAGGCGGCTCTCATGGAGCTCAGCAAGAAGAGAGAGCAGGTTCCGGAGCTCGCGCTGGTGATTTGGCATTCTTTCGGTATGGTCTCGATGCTGGCCTGCTTCACCAATCTGGGTGGCAACTAACATGGTCCGGACCTCTAGGAGTCATGACTGCACTACTTCAAGAGATCATCTCTGTATACCCGCTGTTGAATCCTTCTCAGCTCACTGCCGCGGCCTCGAATCGAGTTTGCAATGCGCTGGCTCTGCTTCAGTGTGTCGCTTCCCACAACGAAACCCGTACTCTATTTCTGAACGGTACGTGGCCCTCTGAAAGTCTCACAGCCATGAAGCACTTCTGACATTTTATCGCTCTTGCTCACATAGCGCACATTCCTCTTTTTCTATACCCCTTCCTCAACACGACGTCCAAGTCGCGCCCTTTCGAATACCTTCGCCTCACCTCGCTCGGAGTGATCGGAGCCCTGGTCAAGAATGACTCCTCTGATGTTATCAACTTCCTTCTCACCACCGAAATCATCCCCCTCTGCCTTCGCATCATGGAGACGGGCTCCGAGCTGAGCAAGACGGTCGCGATTTTCATTGTGCAAAAAATTCTCCTCGACGATATCGGCCTGGCGTACATCTGCGCGACCTACGAAAGATTCTATGCCGTGGGTACCGTCTTAAGTAATATGGTTACTCAACTAGTGGAGCAACAGACTGTTCGGCTTCTCAAACATGTCGTACGTTGTTTCCTTCGGTAAGCCTACTTTCTCCGTCATACCCCGCCCCGTATAAATCACACGTGCTAACGGTTGAACAGGTTGAGCGACAACAGCAGAGCGCGGGAAGCTCTGCGACAGTGTCTTCCCGAACCGCTGCGAGATGCGACCTTCTCCTCCGTCCTCCGTGATGACGCTGCCACCAAGCGTTGCCTGGCGCAGCTCCTCATCAACCTCTCGGATAATGTCTCCGACGGCGCACCGGGTGTTGCCATGTAAAAAGTCTCAAAAGCATCTTTTTCTCTTTTGATTTATTACTTGGTATATTTGACCACCTTACGACATGCATGGGACCGGCTCTAGGCGAAACATGGATTACAAGGCGCAAAGTTCGTGGTATGGCAATGCATTGACGAGATGAAAATATAAGATCGAGATAAAAAAACCCCCACCGGAAGAGGATGGAGATGAAGGCGATCAAGAGGGAAGGGAAAAAATCTAGGTAGGGGACCACCGCTTGCGCTTGGGGTTTCTGTGTCCATTGTTATCAAAGGGTTTGCTGTTTTCTATTCGCATTGCCTGGGCTTATCTGTTCTGGGCCTACTGTGATTTTGTTATAACTTCATTCTTCCCCCCTGTTTCTCTTTTACATTGCCCCCAGTGTTGAACACTTCTTTTCCATTTCGGTCACAATGGTTTGGCTGTGCGGTGGCGTGGATACGGATGGCGCTATTTGTCTTTGTGCATTTTGCTTCTCCTCTATGATCCCCTTTCCACATCCTCCATCTGAGTGAGATAGACCCTCTTTGAGCGAGATACCAAGATTTAGTTGTTGTTTTTATTCCTCTTTCTTTTACTTTCTGTTGTATTAAGCTGGTTCTGCTTCTGTCTGCTGTGTGAAAACTTCCATCTGGCTATAATGTGTGCAATTGTTGTTGATGGGCTTCATCTTTTTTTTCTTTACTTTTCTCTTATTTTTTCTTTACCATCGCATGCATACTGCCTCTTTATTCTTAGTTAATATCAAAATCTACTATTTACAGAAGCGCAGCCTGCAGCCTTGAACAGAGGGGTGAATCAATATTGGAATGAAGGGCTTATCGATGCGCCACTATCAAACGAACCAAACCAAACCAAACCAAACCACGTCACCTGACCGGTGGTCTCGACGCGCCGCAGTGAGACGGACGGGCCTGTGAGCTCATTCATCTCTTCAGCCAGCCCAGCCCCGAACGAACACACGCCCGCCCGCCCTGGCGAACGATTTCCTGTGTCTACTCAGTAACTACTAAACTACCCACCATCCCGTCGATCACGCCCTTGCCCTCCCCTCCGCTTGTTACATTGAGCCACCTTCTGTGCAATTTACTCTCGTGATCTCCCACGTATCATATCATATCATTACTTACGTTCCAACCGATCACAAAATCTCCCCCCTCTCACTGCAGAAGCGGATTCGCCGCTCCCGTCGGAACCTTGTCTTGCGCTGCGGCGCCTTTGATGGTCTTGATCCGCCGTCATGGTATCGCGAAAGCGCGCCCGCTCCGAGGCGGATGCTGCTCCGGAGCAGCCACCTGAGGAACAGGGCCTCCTTCAGAAGCTGCGGAACTGCTGGGAATTTGCGAATCTCATGCAGTACATCGCCATTTTTGGGAAACCTATGAAGATTGATGAGGATTTTGGAATTGAGGTATGGGTGCATCATCCGTGCGGCTGAGGTTTCCTTCATTTATTATTTTTTTTTCTTTGGCCCGGGCTGCTCTCGTTGCTATTCTCTAATCCTCCGGTCGCGCTTTCTTCGCAATCAACTGACATTTTGCGCTTCGCGTTTGCTTTCTAGGACCTAGAAAATGAGTGTATGAAGCCGGAGTCGTCAGAAAAACTCCTGGAGATCGGACTTTGTCTCCTCAAATGGGTGTCGTCGCATCGTGGCCTCACGTACGTCACAGTCTTGGACCCAACTTACCTGTGTGTTACTGCTGACGCCATGTCCTTGTTGCTCTTAGGTTCGACAACTTCGATGAGTATACGCGACGCCAGTACAACGCGAAGGCCCCCCATATCACGAACCCCTTTGGATATGACGAGGTTCCCAATAGGTTCTTGGAGTTTGATGTGTTCTTGAAGCTTCGCGTTCTCCACCAGCTGTCCATTTGGACTTTCTGGAACCCCGACCGCATCCGTGACAAGATGCCGGAACAGCGCGAGTTGGATCAGACACAATGGGTAGGTGCCTCCCTGCGGAGAGATTTCGTGATGCTCAAGTCGCTCACCTTTTGGATTCCGTTCCTAGCGCATTGAAGAGATAGGCTACGATCGCGATGGACGATACTATTACATCCTGGACGACAACAGACTCTATCGTCGGACCGATCCCCCGATCCCAGCACCCAAGCCGGTCAAGAGCAAGTCTAGGAGAAAGAGCGCCCGGGCGGTCAGAGCGTCCAAACGGAGAAAGGTGACTGGGGCTGACCCTGTGGAAGAGTCCGAAGAGGAGAATGATGGTGCCGCGGACGGGGAAGTTTCCAAGGATCCCTTCGCAGATATGCAGTGGGAATGCATTGCTATCACCCTCTCGGACTACCGGCAATTCCTGGAGACGATCCAAAAGACCAGGGATCCCGATGAGAAGATTCTCCGTGATCGGATTGTGGAGCAGGTCCTTCCCATCATCGAAAAGGAAGAAGAGTCCCATCAGCGACAAAAGGTCAAGCGTGAGAAGGAACTTGCCAACATGCAGCTGCTTGCGGGCGCCAAGCGGTCCAGTCGACTTGCCGGAAAGGCGGAGAAAGAGAGACAAGAGCGCGAGGCTATTGAGGCATCGCGTAAACGGGAAACTGAATTAGCCGTGGCTCTCAAGGAGGAAGAAAGACTGAAGAAGCTTGAGGCAGAGAGACGCTCGCGCATCATCACTCGTGAGCAGCGTACCAAGGATCGCGAGCGCAAGCGGATTCTGCACGAAAACGAATTGCAGCGCATTGAGGAAGAGCACAAGAAGGTCGAGCGAGGCGAGAGTCGAGCATCCGAGAGGCATCTCAGGGCTGAGATGGAAAGATACCGGAAGAATCTCGAAGATCTTTCCCAAGAAGATCAGTGGACATTTGATTGCTCGGGCTGCGGTGTCCACGGTCAGAACCTGGTAAGTCTCAAGCGCCGATGATAAGACGCGTCTGCTAATTCAAGGTAGGATGATGGTTCTCATAGCGTCGCATGCGAAAAGTGCAATGTGTGGCAACACAGCAAGTGTCTTGGTATCCCTAAACACGAGGCCGAGCGCGAAGATTTCCATTTTGTCTGCGATGACTGCAAGAGGCGCGATGAGGAGGCGAAGAAGCCCAAGATTCCGCCGTTGAAATTCCGACTCGGTTCCTCAAATTCACCCTCAGGCGCTGCCGACGGCGAGCAGAAGATCAGGGACGCGGAAACATCCCCCCTTCCAGCCACGAAACAAGCTCAGTCTACTGGCCCCATGCCTTCAGTTGAATCTCCTTCAAAACAATTACCATCCCTACCACACATGATCTCTCGGACTTCTGATCAATATCCCTCTTTGCCCCCAGCATCTCCCGAGCGCCGACCCTCGTCTGCGCATGCAGCGCCGTTGAGTTCCCCTCGGGCTCCATTCTCCCCGTCAAAAGGCATGAATGGCTTTACTCCAGCATCCAAGGAACTGCCCCCCAAACTTCCTTCAATGCAGCTGCCGCTTAACGGTCGTGAATCCTTCACTGGCGGCGGTCTCTTTGGACGGCGCCCATCGTCATCTCATTCCGTACACAGCCCAACCCTTCCGTCTCCCATCCAAAACCGTCCCTCTATGTCACCGACCCAGGGAAACCGCGACGTCGGTCCGCTTGCAGGGTTTCCGCCCGGGGCATCTTCGGACCGTGTGGCTCCCTGGACACCGCACGGCCAGCATCAGACTCCACGCCCCAACACGGGCAACAGCAATGTCCCGCTGCCCCCACTCAGCAACGGCCGACCGTCCTTCATCGCCACACCTACCGGCGGTGGTGGCAGCCGGTCGTCGCCGCCGCAGAGCTCGCACGGCGTGCCCTTCTCCGGGATCAGCCCGACCAAGCAGTCGCCCCGGCCCATGACCTCGGGCAGCATCGCCGGCGCGCCCGTCCTTCCGCCGATCCAGAAACTCGAGCCCAGCCCCAAGTTGATGGGCCGAAGCTCGCCCGACGCGCCGATCCCGCCGCCAATTAAGTGCATGACCCCGGAGCAAGAGGAGCGCCGGCAGAGGGAGAATGCCCTGCGACAGCAGGCGGCGCAACTGAACGGCCAGCAATCGATCATGTCGTCGCCTTCCCTCAACCGCATACCGCCGCTGGGACCACCTGCGGTGGCGCCTAAGCCCGGGACAACCTCTACACCGTCTGGTCCGAATTAAAGGGCATTAGAATCGATTTGTTTTTTGTCACATTCGTCGCCTGATACGTGTTTGCATTGGACAAAAGCGGATTGGCTCTAAAGCGGATCTTTGATTGTGACTACTATAAGATTCCTTGACCGCTTGAAAAGACCTGGCATGTTCCATTTATCCGGCAGGGGTTGTTGTCGTCTGAAGCAGCAGGGAGGGGGGGGCGGGCGGTGCTTCATAGGTATGAGCTGACGTAGACTCGTCTTATTGTTTGCCTGCTGGACTGCTTCCCAGCTAAACCCCTGTCGGTGAATGCAGCCGGACGTGTCGTTTCATACCTACTACGCACATCTATCTAACTGTCTCCCCAATCTTCTCACTCGTCAGAGTCTTGTGCTCTGGCCTACCTACCTTGTCTTAACACACAACTTCTTTTTTCCACATCTCATTTTGCTTCGACTGGAATTGCTTGGGTTGGGGCACCGGATACAGTTTCTACTTTCCTTTTTGTTTCCCCTTGTGCTCCGAATATCTTCTTCTGGTTTAGAGAGAGGTCAGGGCGTTGCAGGCATTCGGAACAACCAAATACAAACCATAGATAAGGAAAGGGGTGAGGGAGCATATACTGAATTTTCTTTTCGGAATCATCATACGCCACGCTTGAAGTTCGCTAGCTAGTTCAGTTCACACAGGGCCTACCTACATTTCAATCAAGAGTATTTCTGTTCCAAGTTGAATTAGATACCTACCAGAAAAGGAAACAAGCTCAGTCGAGTCGGGAACCTTAATGGTCGATTTTAGGGGATCGGAATCACGGCTTCTCCCGCTCGATTAGGCCTGAAGCTTGATAGGATCGGTCCCGCTGAAGCTTTTCTCAGATCGGACCATAGACATTTAACCCATCTAGCGATCGAGAAGAGGGTAACTTTCCGCCGCCATCTTGTGTTCTCCCCGAACTGTGTACCGCGTCTACAAGATTTGCGCTTGTGGTATATGGCAGACGAATAGGTCTAGCCTGGTTCATGCCAGGACTTTCGATAGTCGCTTTTCTTCGTTCCCTGCCGACAGCTTGCTCGAATGCGAATAGTCCAGATAACTAACCAAGAACGGAGCAATGACACACCTGTTTCTGCATATACCTTTTTCCTCTGCCTCGACACGAGTTGCCATACAAAGTACAGAAGTGCGGACCATCTCACCTCCCCGTAGGATGAGACCTGTTGAGACTGCTGCACAGCGGATTAATCAGCCGCAGGAGCAATAAACAGCCCAGGGTGAAGTGAAACGACTTCCAGGATCTGCACCTAACTATTTGTTTCTTCTTCTGCGCGACAGTCACCTAGCTATAGGTGGACTATTTAGCACGGTGAATAACCCCTGTCAAGCGTCAGCACCTTTTGGTCGCAGTCACCTGTCAAATATTCTGCACTAATGAAGTCGGGTCCTGCATCAGGCAGGCCTAACATTCTGCACGTCCGTAACTGCAGGTGGCGGCAGCTAGATTAGCTTCCCAGGGGAAGGGGAAAGGGCGACAGTGATGTAACGGTGGAGAGGGTGGGTGGAAAGCACTGCCGACTGGCAGGACAGGGGAGCGCAGAGCAGGATCAGGGTGGGTGGGTGGGTGGATGGAAGAAAGGACGTTGACGACGACGGGCACGATGGCACGTCCCCTTGCCTTGCGCTTGCCTTGCCTAGGACGGTCTTGTTCGTGCCTCCAGCTGTCTGGATGTGCTCTCCATCGAAGCCCTGTTCCCCGTCTGGATTTGGTCTGCCAGGATCTCCGTCCATCCGCCATCCGGCCGCGTGTCTGTTGTCCCATCCGCCCGACGGCCCCTACGGCGCTGGCCGTGCCGACCATCCCTCCTGACCATACCATCTTGCCAATCTGACTGGTCGGCTTCTAGCGAGCTGGCAACAATTGCAGTGGAGGGGTGGGGGGCGAAAGAGTAAGGTAGACGAAAGGTAGACGAATCATGTGCTTGTGATGCTTGTGCAGAATGAACAATAGTCCTGTTGACTGGGCCCACCTAGAACTCCGGAGCAAACAGGTTAGTCCTCTGTTCTTCCTATCTCTGCATGGATTTTGATGATTGGACCTTTCCCTGCTCCTTGAGGGTCCAGGATCTCCTGCTGCAGATTGGCAAGCAAAGGCCAGCAAATGAGAGAGGGGATGAGAGGGGGGGAAAGAGGAGAAAAAGAAACCAGCGACGGACAAACTCATTATGTGAGATGCTGCAGAAGTCCTGCAGAAAAGACACTAGAATAGTTGCCTTCTCTCCCTCCCTCCCTCTCTCCCTCCCTCCCTCCCTCTCTCTCTCTCTCTCTCTCTCTCTCCACTTTGCTGTGACCCACTTGCTCTGTTCTTGTTTTGTAGTGGTTGCTCTCTTCTCTAGAGCTGGATGTGTATGTGCATACACTGGAGTAGATGGAGAGGGTTGTATGGCGTGATTGGGAGGAGGTCGGTATGATGCACCTGAGATTAGGCATGTAGTAGTACTGATCATTTTCAATGAGGGGGAAGGTGAGCGAAACGGAAGGAGCTACTACATACAGCTGATCAGTCGATGGATACCTCAGTCGGAAGGAAGGAAGGAGGGAGGGAAGGAGGGAAGGCAGGGTCCTCTCGGCAAACCCATCCGACAAACTCTGCGAAAAACAATCTCATTCATTATTGCCGATCGGTAAGGGTAAGGGAGGGGAGGGGAAAGATCGTGCTATGTCGTATGCTCTTCGCTTAGGCACATACAGTATTAACTACATGCCTGACAATAGTTAACGTCCTCCCACGCACTGATTTCTAATCCTGGGATGTGTGGGGGGGTGCGCCTCGGGTGGGGGAAGAGATAAGCTAGGACTTATATCAATGATATACTCACGCATATTCGATCAAGGCCGAGGTCATATTCTATGTACAGTAGATATACAGGACAGTATTCTAGCTACGTCCCCTCTAAGTATACGATGGTGCAGTAGTATAGTACATATGTACAATCCACAGCGAGACCTGCAATGATGCATCCAAAGGGTGTCCTATATGTTCCTATATGTACTACAGTGCACCTCTCGAAAAAACGAATCTACTTGCAGCCAACGTACTCCGTAGCTAGAACCCCCTTTTTTGAGGTTACCAGGTCAATCGATACATAGACAATATGCACAGTATCTTTTTTCTCACCTCCTCCTGCATGCAGCAGTAACCGCCAACACAGCGCATCTCATCGACAGCAAGTATACTCAAATATTAGGTAGGTGGAGAGTATGACTTCATGCAGCGATCTCCGACTCGGAAATGTACTGCCTAATAAAGCCGGCGAGCATCTGATTGGCGGCAAAATCCGGCCTGGGCATCAAACGGGTATAGACTCTTCTCGGCTAACGCTCCAGCTGTTTAGTTGCTGTGGTTGCATTTTGCTTTTTCTTGGGGCTGATCGGTTTAGGAAGGAGTCTTATGTCCGGCGAATCTGAAGTATGAATAACGGTGTGCTGTACATGTCGGAAAGGAAGGAGAATGTCAGAGCCACGGGGAGGGGGGAAGGGATGAATCATTGATGGGGTATAGTCCGGTATAGAGTTAACTTTTATGTGCATACCTATGCCTACAGATCTACCGGTAACTTATACTATACTCTCTGAAACTGTTTGGGCGTACAAGGTGATTGTTATCGTGTTATAGAATTTTCTCGCACCTGGAATACAATGGGAAGGAAGGGGGAGGCATGACTTCGTGCTACTAGTGAGAAAGAAAGTCAGAGCTAGTAGCTTGGGTGATTGAGTTCGGGATTTGAAGCTTTTCTGCTGCTGCTGCTCTCCGCAGCTTTGAGAACAAAGCCCCCTACCAAGGTAGCTAACTAGTATTAACATACGTAGTAGCTTCAGTCGCTCCAGAAGTGAGTTTCTCTTTTTCATTGCTCTCTCTTCTTTTTAGAAAAAAAAATCTGCTGGTCATCCAAGAATGGTACGATGGACGGGGGACAGTGATGACCTCAGCCGTCATATTCGGGAACTCGGGTCACTACCGCCCCTACCAAAAAGCGAAAAAAAAAAAAGGAAAAGGAAAAGAAAGAGGAATGCCTCGTAAAACTTACTTACTTTTTCTTCCCTCTCAAGCGAAATCCCCGGTATGGAGCTCCCTCCAAACCGTGAACGGGGTGAACATGGTCTCGACTCTCGGGTCCTTCGGAATGTCCCGACTGGTGACGGCCTCGTAATTTTATTTCGTCTGGTAGACTACCGGTAGACTAGAAGATAGCGTCAGAGAATTGAGGGTTAGTTAGTCTAAGACTTGAAGCGCTACATTGGCGGCAAAGCTTAGGGCTATGCGAAAGGATTGAATAGAAAAGGGTAAAAAAAAAAGACATACTATCAGTCCGGCCGAGATGGATAGTATGAGTATCATCGTAGGATCATAGTGGTCCCCACCCGTCACATTCCTTCGCTCCATAATTCCAATATACGACTACGGTACTCCGTAGATAAGTTAAGTCGACTTGTAGGTAGCACTTGCAGCACGCAAGCTAAATTTATTGTAGGGAGGGAGGTACCATCTCTCGTGCTATACATACAGCACACAGTACTGAGGAATATCTATCAATGTCTGAGATTTGAGATCGGTCTCCTCTTTCTTGTTGCTTTTTTAATGTCCTTTTGAGCTCCTCTTCTCCTGAACTATCCGGTTTTGCGCAATGGAGTATGATAAGCAGGACAGGATCTCCCGGATTGGAACTATGCATAGATAGCACCCCATCACACTTAAGTAGACGTTAGATTGTCAACCCATCGCATGAGTTACCGAAAGGCGTGTAGCCCCAGAGCCCAGCGCAGCCCTACCTGCTAAGTAGCTCCGGTCGGAATACTTTGAATACGAGTAAGTTAACGCTGGCAGGCGCAGAACCGAAACCAGAGGGGGACGCCTCTCCAGCCGACGGTCTAACTATCCCAAGCGGGTAAACAGTCGAAACCGCCTGCGCCGCAAGTGGGGTAAAGGGTGGATAGTGGGTGTGGGCTCCACATTCCTGTCTCTTCCCCCCGTCCCGAGCTGGGTGCGCTTTTCGATCATTCGGGGGCAAAGTCGATGCGAAGTGGATTATCCGAATGAGTCGTGACTCGTGAGTCGTGAATCATTTGATGCAGTGGATAAGTAGTGAGTAAGTAGCGCTTGGCCCGTTCACTTAGCGTTTCGTTGGCAGCCAGACCCATATTTGATTCTTCTTCTCCTTAATATTTTTCTGTGTCTCTCCAATCAGTTCCTTGTCTATGAGCTGTGGAAAGGTGATGAGGTAGTTAGTTGGTTAGTCAGTTACTCCGTAGTGAATTTCTAAGAAGATAGCTATGTAATCACAGCCCTGTGCCTCCCTCTCCAGCTACAAGCGAATGAAGTCCAGCTACAAGCGAACAAATTTCACCTCCCTGAAACCACCTACCTTACCTACTCTACCCCGTCTGTATGTACAGGGCACTACACTCAAAAATAAATATGATTACGAGCAAGAACCACCTCCTCCACAATACCTGCATACACAACCAATCCCCCCCTCCAAATCACCCAGAAACCAAATCGTATTCCCCCACCAAAAAAACCCCCGACAGTAAGTCAACGAAGTATGATTTGTATTCTGGGTGTGGCTAGCCTATGGACATACCCAAAAACCCACGATCAAGAAGATCTCGTCCACCCGTACTCCGGTACGGCAGAAACGCCCGAACCACATACTACAACACACTACACTACCAAACTCAAGCGGCTGCTTGTCTTTCTGTGTGTGATTTCATCAGCCTTGCGACCTCCCCCCCCCCCTTCCCTTTCTTCCTCCTCCCAAGGAAAAAAAGAGTTTCGATGAGCGAGCCCCCCCTCCTTCCGGCTCACTCATTGAGTTTCCTCTGAGTTTTCTTTCTCTTTTCTCTTGATTTAATTATTATGATTTTTTTTTTGCTTTGCTAAGGTCACTCACTCACTCACTCACTCTGCCTTCGCTATTCCCTACTCGATTCAGGCTACGCTTAGCCACGGGTAGCTAGCTAGCTACGGCAATCATTGATTAGGTCCAAAAGGTGAACATACGGTAGTAGACAGATACTGTACAGAGATAACCATCAAATCCCGCGGAAAAACAGTGTCCATCACAATTGACCGACGACCAAGAAAAGATAGGACATTTGGGGGTTACGAGATTAGGCAGATTAACGCGCTGTGATATTACGTGGAGGCGTGCGACGATCTACGTCGAGAGACTTTGAGGGGAAAGGGAAGGGGGGAGGGGAGCGAGGAAGAATTGATCTAGAAGACTGGGGCTGGGTGTCTGATCGCGCGCGCGTCTCTGGGAAGTTTTAACTTAATGTTGATCCGCATAAAGTATCCCGTACGATTTACGGTGGAAGTTCTAGATAGATCGATGAAAAGAAAAAAAGAAAGAAAAGAAGTGGTGAGATTAGACGAAACGGCCAATCTCCCACAACTTAGTTAATAGTGCTCTATACACTAACTATCTAATGGTCAGCTACATATGTGGGAGAGGTAGAGAGAGAGAAGGGGGGGCAGAGAGAAGAAAAGCATAAAATAAGATTTATTTACGCCACTCTGGACGCCTGGGAAAAGCACAGGCGAACCGTGAGCGCACTTACATATACTACTCTTCTGCCTCGGTCGATGTCCTCGTCTACGGCAGGCTATGAACTGCAGAGGGAGACGTATGTAGTTCAGAGCTTTTACCGCTCTCCTCGTGGAATGGGGGTAGGTACGATGTTGAATGTGTCGTGGATGGAGATAGGGTTGCGTTGGGAGTCAAGAAATCATCTGGGCTGCCGTGCCTTGGCTTGGGCGAGAGAGGGGGCTAGACTGCTGTTGCTTCTCGCGAGGTACTGTTCTTGAACAGTGAGATGTGGAAGTACTGCGCCTCCCCGGACTTCCCGTCCATACGGAGTCCGTATGGACGTTCGTACAGGACTTGGGAGCAGAGAAGAGGCCCTCACCCCCCCAAGCTGTAGGCTAAAGTAGCATGCGTCAGTCAGCTATGCATTTTATTCAAGACATAATGATGATCATGAATGCTCCCCCATTCTCCCCACCCATACTGGGTCGAAAAGCCTGACGGCTGGGAGTCTCTCACGAATGAAATGCAAATTAGCTACCTCGGAGGGGGGGTGGGGGGTTGTTCATACCTCGTAAGGTATCTTGCGCGCTTTACGAAGACCGTTCAATTGGGTAGACACCCTTGCATGCCGAGGAAGCTGGACTGCTGGGGACTGGCCAAGGGCTGAGTGTACTCGATACGGCAGTTTCCCCAACTTTTGCGCGACACACGAGGTAACAGTCTATTGCTCGCACCCGGCATTAACGAATCATTGACGCAATAAATCTTGGGGTGCTTCAAGGTCGTACCTCTATCTGTGCGGCACTGATGCCATGACTTTGGTAGAGCACTGGGATTAGGTATGGAGGTCGTGTCGAAGAACTTGTGCTTCAAGATGCGGTCCGGATATGGACACGGGAAGCGAAAAGGGGGTACCAACTTGACGGTTAGCCCTGGAAAAGGGAGGACGGGCGATGCAGTGTGCTATGCCTGAAGCTCATTGTGGCTGCCCTGATGGACTCCGGATCACCGTTCCTGTCATCGTTGTGGAGTCAGTCATCGACCTATGACTCGTTACATTACTTATCTTGAGCAAGTCCTGATGTCAGTATACTTGTCTAGTGGACGGTCTTACTGTGCCTAGCGAGATCAGAGCAGTAAAGTGATGACTGCTATGTGGCGTGGTTTATGCACTTACCGGATTCGGATTCCTGGCAATAGCTTCTTCTCCTATGAACTCGATAGGAGAGCAGAGTCGTTTGTCGACGCGTACTTCGTACCTGGGCCCCACCATGTGGTGTCCACTTCGGAAATTGCTACTCCATGTAAGGTGAATCAGCATCAGATAACTGGTATCACGAATAGGGCAACCACGACGAGTTACCTAGTAGAACTTTGGAGGTTTTTAATGACAGCCCAACTGCATTGAGTAATTTCAGGGCATTTGATCATTTCCAGCGCGGCGATAGCCGCCCCTGAAACCATACAGACAAACCAATGGTAAGTTAGCCCATGCCGTTGTTTGACACGCTCGAAACATGCCCCAGGCTTAGTACACCTAGTCGAAGCTTCTTACCTGTGTAGTACTTAGTACTAAGTAGTAGCTAGCCCCAGGGCCCTCTCATCGGAGGCCCGGGCTAATGGCTTTTCCGATCGATCGGTTTATGACAACCACTTTAGCAAGTTAGGCTAGGGGTTCGCCGGCTGGTTCGTCTCCAGTGTCCACCCCAATTCTCAGCGGCAGGGGCTAGATTGTGATAATCAAGTGGAGTCTTGCCGAAAGAAGCCAAGGCCCAAAAACCCTTCCGCTCTAAACGCATTTATTCAGGTCTGGGCTTTCGTACACTACTGACAGGTTCTGTACGGAATAGCACGAAGTCGGAGGTTCCAACACTCCGAGAGCCCGTTGCAACGACTGTGGCAGATGGAAAATCACTTCTCGCTTGTTGAACTCATCAAGATTGATAAGCTCTTAAAGTACTCCGTACTGTATCAGGACTTTTCGGTGGACAACGTGGGCCGTACAGTACTTTCATAATTCAAGATTCAATGATCGGCTCGGCCAGCTTAGTCAGTAAAAAAAACCGGCCGTTAGTTAAGTTATGTTACAGGTCTCGGATCCACGCGATGTACAGTATATCAATATCCGTAGCGAAAGAGCCTTTTGTATCGTCGGCACCATGCGGATGAAGCTACTCTGTAGCGCTGCTCGTGGGGGGCAATAGTCACTGGTCTCGTCTGTTCCAATTTGACATCCAGATGTCCCCTTAGAGGTGTGCTGAGCACGAGCTCCACCCACGTTGTTGGTTGGATGTGGTGGAAACAAACTGTTGGACTGTGCTGAGTGGACCGAGTGGGGGGAAAGGAAGAGGCCCTAGGTAAGGTACGACTCCGTCCACCGCGACATCCTGTTATGACGCCGGATTCAGTAAAATCCTCCATCGGTTTGTGCTACCAACAGTGACGTCAACTTTACTGCTGCTGCTGCTGCGGCTGCTGCTACTACTACTACTACTACTACTACTACTACTACTACTACTACTACTACTACTACTACTACTACTACTACTACTTGTGCTGCCTGTGAACGGTATGCGACAGACTTTGTATGAGGTCGCCTGGATGCCTAATAAATCGTGCTATCAGCTAATGTTCGGTCAATGACTGCCTCGGTGCTCGCACTTTAGGTATCTAGGCTGAGGTAGGTAGAGGAATAGTATAAGGAAAAGCGACCAACCAGACCATTTTTACCGCCATGCGGCCCGTCCGAAATAAGCGCCAGATATGCGGTTGGATGCAATGTGATTCAACGGTTGGTGTCATGATTGACCGAAATCCCCATGTTTTGAGCCACGTTTTGGATCCCAGTCGGCTTGTCCACATGTTTTTCTTGTATTTGCAACATGGCGGTAAGGATTTGCACCCGACAAGCCCGACTATGTCGGTGAGTGAAAGGTACCGGTACAGCCTGTGCACCATCAGTTAGCGGCTTGGTGACTCGACCGGAAAACGCCCCAAAAAAGCCCTGCCGCCGCCATAGGTATCGGCACGGTTCGCAAGGATGCTAGCAATGTTAATGCATAGCGCATAGCACGTATAACCCATCATCTTCCAGACTAGTGTAAAGCCTGTCCTGTGACTCGTAGAGAGTTCGACGGCTCCTGACTGATCGTCGGTCCTTGCAGAAGCCATGCACCCCAAGACATCTCGGAGATATTCGCGATCTTGGATGGCCCCCGATAGTCGTCAGAGGGGCCCTGCCGTTCCATTCTTGTTATAGGTTTACTATAGAACTTCCTTGATTTCCAGAGTGCGCACTCGCAGGAGGATGAAACGGCACTAGGGCTAATAAAGAAGCATCGAAGTAGGAGGTTATGAAACAGACAAAGATGAACAGGCTTGATGTAATAGGGCGACACCAAAGTGACGGAACCCAAGCAGAAGATTGCTGTTATTCTTAGATGGCAACTGCCGGATTTAGAAGGACCTCTTTCACGCTGCGCTCGGTACCATCTCCAGACTCAACTGGAGGACACTCGCCTGGTATGATGGAGTAAGTACTGGACGTATCTTGAGAGCTGTGTAGGGCTTGGAACAACATGTGGAGACTCGTCTGGTCGCATCGAACATATTGCCAAGGCCCTAAGCCTATTTCAATGTGTCATAAATGTTACCTACCGTCTTTCAGCTGCACCAGGAAACGGATGGAAATGGGGAAGGGGCAAGGAGGGTTGGAAGCAGGGAGAGGGCAGGGTGGCGGGGAAGAGCAGCCTTCGTGGCCGGCGGTGTTTGCTACCGGACTTGGGAAAGCGTGCCTTCTAGTGTCAACTTTGTAGACTTCCAGAAGCCCTTGGAACGCGTAGTAGAGTTTGGAACTATGAAGGTTTGTGTTAATCTTCACCATGAGCCAAGCAATCCTTGTGCCAATCCCTCTCATATCTATCTACCCGAGGGCGATTCGGAGGCTCAGCTTGCAGATGACCCTACCTAAACCGGAAAGGGAGATCAAAGACATCCGAGGAAGGACGAAGTCATAGCGGCCGATTGAAACCTCTACCATACAGAAAAAAAAGTCGTCCACTCAACTTGCATAACACAATGCTCGGGAGCACTTCCTTGCGCAAAGTTTCTAGGCAAGGTCTCTGTCTTAATTGCTCACGCCTTCACTCACACGGTATGTGGTAGTGCATGCAACAAACCGACCCCTGATCGACGACAGCCGATAAGATAACACGCTGCTGCTGTTGCTGCTGTTCAGGCTTTCCCCCTTGTTGACTGGGAACAAGGAATTAAGAAACTCTCATCAACTAGGGTACGTCCTTGCCAATGTTCCTGCGCCCGAGAAGGGTCAGGTTTCTCGAAGACGGGCTGTGGACAAAGAACTCTGCCCCGAGCGAATCTGGGTCCCTGGGCGAGTCTGGGTTCCTGCGCAAGCCATTGAGGCATCGTCAGAGGGCCATCGAACCTAGTTTCAGCCCACGGTGCGGGATAGTCGTCGATCATGTTAGCAAGTTATTCCTTGGCGGTGTTGAATCCATCTGGTGCTGAAGCCAGTACCGTAGAATATCTCCGACCAAGTCATGGGATGGACAAGGAGAGTATAGTAATGTTGCGGATGAAAGCGGGGATTGCCCAGCTGGGATCGATGATCTATGGTTGCAGCCGATCCTAATCCAGGCACTAGGCTTGATTTTGCTTACAATTGCATGCACCTGGGCACTGTTGATGTAGTAACAGCCACCTGGGCGGCTAGCCCTCTGCAGCATGCTACACCTCCATGGTTGCGTTACTGTCTTTGACCATGTTGTTGGTACGACAACGCAGCCAGTAATGAGCTAGCTGAGAGGCTGAAGACTCCAGATTGCCCCAGAGCCGTGTTGGGACAGGGGTTTGATACGAATGAAGAGCCCGCCACAGTTCATCGGTATGTTTGTGGTCTGGAGAGACGAGCCCAAGGCAGCGACACGTGACCGAACCGTATCCGACTGACAGGAAAGGGCCAGGCCAAGCGAAGGCAAGAGTGAGTTGGCTCGGGAACCATAAGATGAACAAGCAATCGCCGGATTCCCCATTGTGCCAAGCTGCAATCAATTCATGCAGCGTGCAGTCCCAATTGTCTTGTCAAAAAAGCCATCAGCAGACTAGTGAAATTGCAAGCAGCTTCTTGCGGACTACAGGACTGCTGTCACGTCACTACCCATACTTGGTATACTTGAATCCTCTGGCGGGTAGTCACGGTGTATGATTCAGGCTTTTCTATCGAGAGGTCTTCGAAACCTCTTGAGATGTAGCATTCTGATATAGATAAGTACTAGGTAGTGAACGAGCTGAGCTCACCAATTCATGATCATTAGGAACGGCTGCCTACATCACCACCCACTCAATCGACTAGGCCCAGCCTACGACACGAACTCGCGCCAGAGAAGTCGCATTTGCTTGTAAGCGAATATGGTATGAGGACTTAATATTAGGTATTTCACTCGCTGGTAGTCAAATAATGTACTGTAGGTACTCGTAAGTAACGGGAAAAAGTGGGTCGGCGGGCGAACATTACGTTTCCCGATGCAGCCTTGATGCGGAGACCAGTGCCCGGGCGGCCGAGCTGGAGGAGGCGTTTCCCAGTTACCCACTGCACTCACTACCTTACCTACCTAGACCCTTTCAATACATGACGCTAGTGTGGTCCAGTCACCCGTGGTCAGCTGAAGCCAATGCCTAGTCTCCGGCTAATACAGCCGCTCCAATGGCTCCGCCAATTGGTATCTCGTGGCGTAAGGCAGTATCCATGGGTTTTGAGTGTGCCATGTCTGGATGTCAGTTCGGGATGGTAGGTAGGTGGTATTCAGTGAGTATTGTGTTAGATATCATTAGGACGAGGGGCAAGGGGGAGAGTGCGTGTGTGTGTATGTGCTTCAACGGTGATCGATCGTGAAATCCACAACACTGTACATACACCACTGTCAACTTCACTCGAAGGCTATGAGGTAGACAAGATACTCCAAAATGGCGCGTACAAGGCTTGTAAAAAGGGGTAAAGGGCACCGCTCAGGGCTATTGGCATTGGTATCATATACTTAAACTTTCCGTCTGGAGACGGTGTAATTTTTGCTCTGTTTGGCCTTGGCACTTTCTTACTGTTCGCACCCGATCCCAACTTCCGTCCAGCTTTCCCACTGGTCTTCTCCCTATCACTTGACCGACTTACGGATCTCTCTCGGTTGGCTAGATAGGTAGGCCGACAGGCAGTGAGTGACATTTGCATTCAACGGGACTCCAGGTCTGATTCCAGCAATGTCGTATATACGGTCCAGTGAACACCACCGCAGATGGTTTGCCGGCCTTACACCATGGGCCATTTGGCGTGCTTGGCTGATCTCCCGGTACGGCCGAAAAAGAGCCAAGAGAAAAGGACGATCGACTAGCTGACACGATTGTGTTGGGATCATGATTGAACGGCCAGAGGGCGCTGATTCGTCTTGAGCGGCCTAGGACACATAGGTCCCCTCATCTCTTTACGTCTGGCCCATTTAGTGGACTAGAGGTGCTGGACCTGGGTATAGGAAGCTCGCAGTAAAAAGCTCCGTGTTGGTAGTATGTGCAAATCGGTATGATCTGATGATGATCGGGAAGCCGGGGACTAGGGGGTCCATGGGTGCTACCTTTTTAGCATCGGGGTCTAGTATCGGTGCGGGCAACGATTTCCACTTGGTATGATGACGCTGAGGAACGGAGAGGGGTCTGGGGAAGCTCCCTGAGTTGTAACGAGCTCCACATCGGACAATCCGAGCCCACTTCCATGGTTAATTCGGGTGGGTTGTGGTCGAGGTTGATCGTCGAGATATCAAAAGACGAGAGATAGATAGAGAATGAAGAAAGGAGGTAGAGACAGAGTGTGAGAGTGTGTGTATGTGTTGGAGAAAGTCCAGACCAAATGGGACGATTTGTGAAAGTACAAGAGCATCTTCCTACTAGGCAGAGTCTATCAATCTCGGATTGGTAACTTAACTCCGCCGCCTGTCTCCGCCGCTAGTCTCTGTGGTCGCTGCTAAGCTATTAGCATGTTACAAAGAGCAGATATGGATCTCCCTCTGGCCCGATCGATTTGTAGGCATCCTATATTGTTTCTTTCCGTCCTCTTTCCTTCTTGCTTGCTGAGTTATGCAGCTGCATAGTAACTACGAAGGGAACAACTCTCCAGTGTCATGAAGAGTGATCGAGCTATCCACTCGGGCCAGCCTCCAGCCCCACACCTGGCTGGCAGACTGGACCTTTTACCCGATTAGGCCGGCAGCAATGATGACTACTACATACATAACTAGTAGGTACCAGAGGTACCATAAGCTCATCCCATAAACTTCCGGCATGTCACCTTCTCTGGGGCTCCCAAAGTCAGAATCGACCTCATAGAGATACTGGCATACATACATACATACATACATACATACACACATACATACATACATACATACATACATACATACACACATACATACATACATACATACATACATAGTACATACCTTACTCCACCCGAGTCGATCGTACTAATGGACGACGGGTGGGCCAAGTAGCTTGCCTGGACGTTAAACTGTCACTATCGTCATTGCCTTCTCCAATTTTAATTTCGCATTTGATTTGGTCCTCATTTCCAAAAAATTATTGCTCTCCCATTCAAAATTAATTCTCAGCCTAAT
Organism: Aspergillus brunneoviolaceus CBS 621.78; assembly: GCF_003184695.1. Classification (NCBI taxonomy): domain Eukaryota; kingdom Fungi; phylum Ascomycota; class Eurotiomycetes; order Eurotiales; family Aspergillaceae; genus Aspergillus; species Aspergillus brunneoviolaceus. Next base: position 252,175 of record NW_020290768.1, on the reverse strand, counting down.
TCACTACTACAGTAAGTATTGTACGGCCATCGAGCTGGCTGCGACAGTCGATCATCTGTTTAAATCTTTCAGTAATCACAATACATACCAGCAGCCAACTTGCCTGGCTTGTTTGATTTGACTAATGTCCAGCAGCCGTGGCCTGCCGGTAACAAGCAACAATAGCAAATCCCCAACCGTTCCTGTCAGATGCAGGGCCGCATTTAGTAACCTCCCTGTCTCGGGCAAGATCTCAGAACTCTCAACCCCTCCCTCTACTCCCCTCGCCTTCCCCTCCATCCAGGTGAAGAGGGGACCTAGTTTTGGCACAAAGAGATGATTTAAAGAAGCAATACGAGAGAAGACTGAACCGAAGGTGTGAAAAAGATGGGGACTACCTGGGGTCCCATCCCAAAATAATCATCTGTCTTGCATTCAGGAAGTTAACAATTCTGTGTCTTTCCCCATGAAGAGGGCTAGAAAGAAGTGAATGAAGACAAAGATAATGCATGGCAATCAAAAGAAAAAAACAAAAACAAAATAGGACATCAAGCATGCTAATCAATCAGAAATAAATATCACATTAGAAATAATAAAAATGGGCAAAGAAATAAAAAAGAAACAGAAAATACCAAGAAAATAAAACCCATCCTGTCAACTTAAAACCAAAACAATTCAGTTGAGGAAAAGACAGCACACCAATGAGTCGTGCAATCAAATCAAACCCCATGGTGCGAAAACAGGAGGGAAAAGAAATTCCAAAGAAGAGGCATCCATGTCTCTTTCAGTCCCAGCAGACTGGAACAAAGACAGCACTATCCCAGAAGCAAACCCCCGTGCCAACATGGGTTTGGGACAGTGTCGCCGCCAGCACCTTCAAGCAGTCTCAGGGTTTCAGCCGCTGGGGATCCCATGGTTGTCTTCCCCATCTAGAACTTCTACCTTGCGATGTCTATCCCGCTTTAAATCACTTGATATCCACTTCTCATGACTTCCTCTCTCTTCTTCGTCCCCTCCCCCTCTTCATACAAAGTATCTCTGATCTTCACTCTGCTCTGGGAGTCACACAGTCTGCACTGACAGCTTGTATAAGTAACTACGCGGTGATCCGCCACCCGTCTCTCGTGGTGCATCAACAACTAGTTGATGGTGAACTAAGATTATCATCGATAATCACTAAGCTCTCACTTGTCCTTCTCTTTCGCATCAACCTTCAACGACGTCTTTCTTGCTTCCTTGCAAGAACTTCCTTGATTCTCTGTTTCATTCAACTTTTGTTTCGTCACCTTCTATTGTTGTCTTTGACTGTTCATTCATCTATTCGCTCCTCCCCCTCCTCCCGCCAGTATTCAGTTCATTCAGAACAAGACCACTTGCTTTATTTATTTGATCTCCATTCTTCTTTTCTTCTTCTCCTTCCCCTTCTTCCTTCCTTCAACTCTCTCTCTCTCTCAATCCATCAGTCTCCTTAGTGTTCAAGACATTTGATCATTTCCGTCAAACGCGAATGTGTTCGAGACTTGCTCTCAGATGCAGAATCCCTCCCCCCACTGAGTAAACGACTGACTGGTGTCCCTTGCACCTCACTGCGCCTTGCCCACCTATTAGGCATAATCAACATCCACTTTCCCCACAACTCATTCCATCGGAGCAACACAAGCTCACCCTTTCTGAGACCTGAAAAGACGGTCTTGGTCTCATTCTCCTTCCTCCAGCGTCCCCTGCAAGCTCTTCCAATCAACTATCCTGCGTGGGTCCCTGGCGGACTTTGAGCTGGGCTTCCACCCCCTACTCAGTCAAATTCCCATTCCTTGCCTCACATTAAAACCTCATCATGGCTAGCACTACCAGAGTCATTCGTGGCCAGCCACCCTCGCCGCCCGAATCGACGGATCAGAACACGGTGGCTGATGCTAACCAAGACTTCCATGGTATACTTTCGCCAAATTTCGGACAGCCTGAGCCTTTTTCGGCTGCAGACCTTCATGCAAGCCATGTTCCAAGCGAGGTGAAATACGAGGCAGCATCATTTGTAAGTTCACAGTTATCTCATTTATACTCGCTGAGCAGGCACTAACCCAGCTTCAGGATTATCTTCCCCCCCCCTCTTCACAATTCGTGTCTAATGACTATCCGCGAAACATATCATTGCATCATCCGGTGGGTCGTCCCTCCGCTTGATAACCCTTTCGTTGATCACTAATGTCTCTTAGATCGACACGCCACCATCCACAGCAGACGACTGTCATGTTCCTGGAAGCCTGAGTTCGGCGCCGCAGTGGTCATCGCCTCAGAGTCAGAGACAGCCCCCTAGACCAAGGGTCGCCAGGCCTCCCAGAATGCGGCGCAAGGGTCGGAAGTTGAAGGACCGAGAGTCCAGACCTCATGTTGACAAGCCCCTGAGCGAGTTGACCAAGCACTTAACACATATCCCAATCAAGGACATGGAAAGTTGGGTGCATCGCTCCATAGAAACTCGGCGCCAGGAAGTCGCGAAGAAAAATGGCAAGATTGCCCGCCCAATGAACTCATTCATGCTCTACCGGTCTGCATTTGCGGAGCGAGCAAAAGAATGGTTCTCGCAGAACAATCACCAGGTGGTCTCTGAAGCTGCCGGTGATAGCTGGAAACTGGAGCCTGCCGAGATTCGTGGGAAGTACGAGCATCTGGCGACTGAGAAGGCCAACCATCTGAAAGCACATCCCGGCTACAAGTTCTCCCCGGCAAAGGATAAGAAGAAACGGGCGGGTGTCGACGATGATGGTAATCTGGCAAATACTCCTGATTCTAGCCCAGCTCTGCTACAAAGCCATGGGATGAGCTCGTCAGAGGTGGAGAGCAGTGGTTGGGACAGCCGTGACTCTACTCCCTTTGACTTTGCGGAACACGGCTTACCTACAGACTCTATTTTTGTTTCGTCTTCACCTTGGCACGCAAGTCGGGGTTCCATGCCAGGCTACATGCCTTCCTCTGACCCATCTCCGTACCTACTTCACTCGGCACACCCGGGCTACATGTCTCACCATAACGACTTTCGGTTCAAACGGCCGAGTTTCCAGGACATCTCGTACAACTCATCAACTTCTCTGGCAGGACTGCCAGGAGCGTCCCACCATGACCTCCTCCAGCCCGCCAGCTCTGCTTCTACTCCGGGAAGCGGTCAGCTAGACCCCCAGCTTCTGACTCTCCCAAACGAACTTCCGGGTGCCAATCAGATGTATAGCGTCCATCAGCCATTGTGGCCTGATGCATCGACAGTCAACGGTTATGTTCCCATGACAACCTCGATGCCGCCAAGCTCAGTCGCCTATCAGGCGGGCTCAGCCTACTCATCGGCATCGGACATCCAACACCTAGAAGGTCGCGACACATGGGATTCGCCCAATGATGCCAAATTGGAGGGCTCTGGTGGCGACCTCAACTCCTGGATGTCATACTGAGATCCGTGCTCGACGCACCCTTAAGTGTGATAGTTCTGTTATTGTCACGATCTCAAAGGGTTGAGATGTTTTCTGGTCCTGTTTCTCAGCGCGGTGGATATCTGTTTGAAACCAGAGTTGTTGCTCGGAGTTTCGGGGCGCTAATATACATGGTGGCTTGGGACTTGTCTGTTTGTATCTTCGAATTTCTTGCTGATTCTGGGCAAATGCCCTGTCACATTTGGCTGGCGTATTCCGGACTTCTTGGCTTTTGCTTATGGGTGGCAGTCTCGTTTAATCAATATGTTTTGATACCTTGTAACGGTACATACTTGTGCACCGGTGTTCTTACTTAGGTTAGAATAGTTGGCAATTTACATGACCAGATGTAATTCAAAGTGCTTGATTCAGAGCAAGCCTAACAAAGTTCCCTAAATTTCTGGTACATGCGCAGATGAAGCATTACTTTTGATCAGTACAATTTTGTTGGATGACTCCAATTAGGCGTGACAGATACGCGCTCTGTCACGTGGAGATATTCGATCGGTGGGGAGTCAAAGCGACGCGGCGACAGGCAATCAATCCTGCGTGAGACTCACGTCTCCGTCCGTCTGCATGTTCATCGCAAAGCTTGTTTCAAGCTCAATCAAGGCACTGCCTTACTAGGCGATGAAATAAATACGTTCAGGAACCCCTTCCGAACTCTGGATTTTTCTGTCCAGCAACCATCAGCTTCAGACTCGCACATCCCAGCAGCGATCCGCGTAGGGGTATACTTTCGCATCCCCGCGTTTGCATATCTTCAATTCACAGCTACAACCACTGCCCGCCATGTCGAACATGTACGGCGAACTGGGGAATAAATTGGTTGGTCTCTTCTTAGTTGTTGGATTCCACCTACGATTTGGCCTAACACGCGTGATCCGCAGGTTCAACACGCCAAACGCACCCAGGCTCTAACCCATCTGCCTCCCTACCAAACCGAACTCGTTCGCGCCGTCGCCCGCGAGGTCCGCGACCTGGACCGCGATGTTGCACGCCTGCTGACTCCCTTCGAGGGCAGCTTCAATCCGTCCCAAGAGCCCGCCATTGCCTGCGCCCTCCTCGTCGACCATCTCTGTATGCGTCGTAACAAGCGATGTCTTCTCGCCTACCATTGTGTCCGCACGGAAAAATTGGAGGAGCTCTGTTGGACGGGTGTGGATGTGCTAGAGCAGCAATTACCCGTGGCGGAGGAGGCAAGTGCAGGAGCTGCCGCCGCCGCCGCCGCCGCCGCGGCACAAGGCCAGGGCGCTGGCTCGGGGATGAATCACAGCTCGCTGAGCCCGGAGGAAGAAGAGTACTTTCGACAATACAGTGACCTGCTCGCCGCGTATAAGGGGCAGTGGACGGACATTGACCTCACTGGAAGTTTGGAGCCACCCAAAGATTTGTTCATTGATGTGCGAGTCTTGAAGGATGCAGGGGAGATTCAGACGGAATATGGGTATGTTCGGATGAAAATGCCTGTCAACGGTCGGGTGCTAACAATGCGCAGGGTGATCAATTTGACGAAGAACAGTCAGCTCTACGTACGACAAGGGGATGTGGAACGATTGATTGCACAGGGCTTTCTGGAACGGTTGGGATAGATTGCTGTGCCTCCGTGGGCCGGCAGTCAGGATGCGGATTATCCCCCGATGCTGCTTCTGCTGCTCTAGTTGCTGTTTTCTGTGTTACATGATGATACCCATTTAGTTTGTTGAGAGTAGTCTGAAGAGCGGAGACGGTGGCATTGGGACCGACGCTGCGCGAAGTCGAACTCAGGTGGATTAGCGTAGCAATGAGATTTAGTTTTTTGACACATCATAACTGGGAGGTCTATTAAGTAGGTAGCCTGGAGTCGATCTGGCCAATGCCTAGATCGTATGTTACGTCGAAGATAATCTAGGGATCCGTCTTCGGCACTGCGTGGACACATACATCGCCGTTGCAACGGCCGCTTACCTAATGGCGTCGGCCCTATCATCGGCCTGGATGCGGCCATGCAGCTTCGCCGAGGATTGAAGCTCTTGCCTTCCCACACCATTACTGCAGCTATTGTCGCACTTATTCTGACGGCGCCCTCTATCCCTGCACACCAATTTAGTTCGCTAGCATAGCCCATGCTCTGTGGCCATCCAGCAGCAGCTTTCGCCATCCAGGTCCCCAACCATCGCGTCTCCATGTCCGAGAAGTGGATCGGTGATAATCCGCCCGTGATAAGACTTTTTAGTCACTTTCACCCACCTAGCTGATAACAACGGCCAGTCATGCCTGGACCGGATTGAATCGCTCTTTTGATCCCTCCAGACCTACTCTCTGAACGCCTCCCATATCATAATCGTCTGTTTTCCCTTCTTCCCCTCATTCAATCGGCCAATCGTGGAGCGATGTCTATGGTTGTTGATTCTTCTGAGTTCTTGCGTCATCCGGTATCATCTCTGCACTTTCGGCCACTGTCCTAAGATCTCGTCCACGAGCCTGGAAGCCTGCGGGCTGAATCAGTACTTGCTCGGCTCTTACAATCTGCACTGTGACTTCGGCACTTGGGACTTGTGGTGGGCTTATCCTCTGCCACACCATCCGCCATGGGAGTCTTGCGATCGTGCAACAGCGGTAGCGACCTCCGCGGCGCGGGGATGCCTTCGCATCATTCCGCCCTCAATGACGACTTGGAGCCAGCCGGAATGGAGATTCCAGTTGAGCATGCTCATAATGGGAGCCCTCCACGGTCCTCAGTATTAGATCCAACCGTGTCCGGCGGCACCAGTTATCGGACTCCGAGCAGGTCTTTCTTCCATCGGTCATTTCATAACTCTGCAGGTACGCCGCTCAAGTAATCGACTCTCGTCCCCCAAAGCATAACCCCGCTGTGTCGTCACAATACAATAATGCAGTGCTGACTGTTTGGCCTAGATCCGGCTCATTATTCGTCCCATGGTATGCGAGAACAAACTGCCGAATTAGCATCCTTCGCCTTGTCGCGTGAATATGAATCGAACACACTTCCCTCGTCGCTCGATGTCTTCCGCCCCCCTCGCGAATCGTCGCTTTCTTCGACCCCGACGCCGATCGCAACAGCTGCAGCAAGGGCTCATCTTGAGGCTGGCCCTTCCTCCATTCCAACTACTGGCTCCTCGGTACTGACCCAACTGATCCGACACCCCGATATCCCGGAATCAAGCCAGACTGAGCAGTACCACTCTGAAGAATGGGAGAGGGCAAGTGACAGTACCGTCTCTCAAGACGAGCTTCCGGTCGTCACTGCCGGAGAGACTGTGAGCACAGAGCAAACTTCGTTGTTATCTAAGTCGTCACACCCAAAGCCATATCAAGGCTACGGCGCTACAGGTGATATTGAAAACCAGGGATATGCGGGAACGAAGGGACCGAGCGCTTTTTCCAGTGCCTTCTCGAATGTCACTACTTGTTTCCGGCTCGTAGCCAACCCGAAATCGTGGGACAAACAGGCTGCATGGCGCGAGGGGGTCGTCTATCCCCTCAGCCTGTTGCCATCGGTATTCCTCGGTCTGTTGCTCAACATACTCGATGCTTTGTCTTACGGAATGATCCTTTTCCCATTGGGTGAGCCTATATTTTCTGACCTTGGATCGGACGGTATCTCCATGTTCTACGTGAGCACGATTATTGCTCAGCTCGTTTTCTCTTGCGGAGGTTCCATCTTCCGTGGCGGTATCGGCAGTGAGATGATCGAGGTGGTGCCTTTCTTTCACCAGATGGCTTTCACGATCTTGAATCGAGTTGGAGCGGATAACCCGAAGTCCGTCCTAGCTACCACTATTCTGGCGTTCTCGGTCAGTTCGATTCTGACGGGCCTTGTTTTCTTCCTTATGGGGACTTGCAAGCTAGGGGCCTTGATCGGGTTCTTCCCAAGGCATATTCTTATTGGATGCATCGGGGGTGTGGGCTTTTTCCTCTTGTTGACCGGCCTCGAGGTATCAGCTCGGCTTCCCGGCTCGTTCGAGTTCACTTTGGCAACAATGGAGAAGTTGGTGCAACTGGACACAGTATTTCTTTGGACGGTACCCTTGTTCCTCGCGGTCGGCTTGCTTGTTTTGAAGCGTTTTCTGCATTCTAATTTCCTCCTCGGTGGCTATTTTATTTGCGTGGCTGTCGTATTTTATATTGTTGTTCTCAGCGCTGGGGTCTCTATGGGCACTCTGCGCAACAAAGGATGGGTCTTCGATGCGCCGTCCTCCTCAAATCCGTGGTATCACTTTTATACCCTTTATGGTATGTGAAAGAATCTTTGTGATAGCGGTGACCTTCTAACTATTCATAGATTTTTCTGCTGTTGACTGGGCCGCGTTCGTCGACACGATCCCAGCAATGTTCGCGCTCACTTTCTTCGGCGTCCTGCATGTACCCATCAATGTGCCTGCCCTGGGCATATCGACGGGCGAGGATAATCTCAACGTGGACCGTGAACTCATCGCGCATGGCGTCACCAATGCCCTGTCCGGCTTCTCGGGCAGCATACAGGTACTGCCTCTGATAGCTTGCCTGCAGGGAGACTTGCTGACTTCTATAGAACTACCTTGTATATACCAATAGCCTGTTGTTCATTGACAGTGGTGGCAACTCCCGTTTAGCAGGTATCATGCTCGCGGCTGCGACGGCTGGTATTCTCGTCGTCGGCCCGGCGATTGTCGGCTTTATTCCGGTCATGGTTGTTGGCGCTCTCATTTTTCTGCTGGGAATTGAGCTGATGCAAGAGGCCTTGGTGGACACATGGGGAAAATTGCATCGGCATGAATATATCACGGTAAGCTCTAATTTGAGTTAATGACGGCACTGGCTAATTCTGTAGGTTGTCATCATTGTTGCAACTATGGGCGCCTGGGATTTTGTTGTTGGTATTCTTGTTGGTATCATTCTCGCCTGTCTAAGCTTCGTCGTGCAGACTTCTCGTAAGTCTGCTATCCGTGCGACTTTCTCGGGCGGGATCACGGGGTCTACAGTCAGACGTCCTCCTATTCAGCAACGGTTCCTCAAGGAAGCCGGGCAGCAGACCCTCATCATCAAGCTTGGCGGATATCTCTTCTTCGGTACCATCGTGAGCGTTGAGAATACGATGAGAGGATTGATCGAGGAAGAGGCATTCAACCGACGGCCTATCCGATTCCTGATCCTTGACTTCTCCAGGGTTTATGGCATCGACTTCTCCGCGGCCGAGGCATTCACCCGCATCAATCGCATTCTTAGCAAGCGGAACGTTCAAATGACCATTTCTGGCCTCGACGTGGAAGGAGAGGTGGGACGTAGTCTCCAGAACGTGGGCTTATTCGAGGCTGTAACGGGGGTGGAAATTTTCGAGGATCTGAACTCGGCGCTCGAATTCTGTGAGAATGACTATCTCAAAGTGTTCTACAGCCACAGGGAGGCATTGTTGAGGAGACAGCACGGAACTTCTACAAGCTTCCTGGAGGTTCCTACCCCGCAAGCACCATCCCACCTGGGTGATACGATGGTCAGTTCTCCTCGCCAGCGATACCTACAGCAAGCCGCAAGGAGCACCCTTCGCGAAGACGAAGTCGCAGTAGTCGCACCGGCAGCATGGTCTGCCATGCGCCAGCCGCTTCCGCTGCTCCTCCAGACCTTCCAGGGCATTACCTCCCGAAACGAGGATTTCTGGTTTCCAGTGTGCGCCTATTTCGTGCGAGAAAGCTACGCAGCAGGCACTGTCCTATTCCGTGAAGGCGATATTCCGATGGGATTTTATCTTCTGGAATCCGGGATGCTTCGTGCCGAGTACGAACTACCGCAGGGACGATACTTTGAAATCATTGTGGCTGGCCGACCGTGCGGCGAGCTGCCCTTCTTCAGCGAGACCCGCCGGACAGCGACGGTCAAGGCCGAACAGGACTGCGTGAGTTGGTGTTTGAACATGGAGAAGTGGCAGGAGCTGCGTGAAAACGAGCCAGAGATTGCAAGGGAGCTTCTGACGGTCAGTCTGAAACTGACTACGGAGCGGATGGACAGCATTACTTCGTGAGTATTCCGTCATTCTTGTACACGGGACTGTGCTTTTTGACTGACATGATTCCTCTAGTTACGTTCTAACAACAGCGGCTTGATAGCTGTTTTGACTGGTACTTTGATGCGTTGGCCGGTTCCGCCTATAGTGGCATGTTTTTGGTATATTTGTCTTGCATAGCATGTTGGTGGTTGACTTTCTTCTACCTAACTATTGTATAATGATTGTGAGCGTGTGTATGTATGTGCGTCGGCTGTTGTTAATGTGAGCTGGTCGGGCGCATAGCTTGACCGACTAACTTGTTACCTATGGTCGTCTTCCAGACTTAACGATTGCTACTTGCATGACTGGCGGGGGTCCAAACAGGATCAAATGCTGAGCCATGGCATGGTTCATTTGATGTAGCGCTGCTCGGCATCACTTGGAATTTTCTCCATGCAGCTTCAGTCTAGTCTATGCTCCGCCCTCCCCATTCTCATCATCCAGAGAGAGGTGTGCAGCACATTCTAAGGAAAGACACGCCTTCTGTTGAAGAAGCACGAAGGCTCAGCCGACGGTCTTCGGAAATGCTCAGTTCCAGTACGGAGTTCGACATACAGCCTCTGTGGCATACGGAGTCAAACGACATGCAACTCATTGTCCAGGATCGATTGCACTTGCAAATAGCGGCTATTTCCAGGAGTTCTTATTATAATAGATGCCCAAACAAGGGGAGGGGACTTCTGCTCTGTTCACTGACAGTCTTTGACATCCAGGCATGTTGAGGAAATCCTCCATGCTAATCTCCGTTTGCATACTACTAGAGAAAACCTCCGCTAAGCCTCCAGTTCCTACGGTTTCACCAACCCCCAAGCTTATAAAATCCGTCATGATAACCAAGAGATCAAGAGATCTACTACCTCTATCTCTACCCCTACCAACCTTAACTGAATCGCTAAACCTCACACTGGGAAACACTGAACCTAACCCCAGATCTCACTAATTATCACCAGGAACACACCCCCCCCCCAACCAGGACTCCCACTAACTATACTATATAGCATCAACCACCAAAATGAGCGCCCCCACCAACAACAACACCATCTACAGACGCTCCCACGCCCTCGAGTCCACCAGCCTATGGTATACCGCCCTCAGTGATCTCTTCCCCACCGCGGCAGGCTTCACCGTAGACCTCGAAGCCGGGATCATGTCCCCGATGCGCGAGTCCTACAACCGCATCACCGTGACTTTCCGTAAGCCTGCGCACGAAGCTGCAACTGAAGCTGAAGCGGAGGCTAAGAACGTAGCCGGCAGGGACGGCAGCGGCAGCGGCAGCGGCAGCGGCAGCGAGACCCTCATCATCTTCACCCTCATAAGCGGCGCGCTGCGACGCCCGCGCGCGCACCCGGGCCACCACGTGCTCGTTCTGCGGGATTTCCTGGCCGCCGTGCGCCATCACGGCCAAGACCACTACTACCGACACCACCATCACCCGCCCCAGCTACTGTCTTCGTCGGCGGGGCCCATCGTCGGCGCCGTGATGCTTCCTCGTCTGCCGGTGACGATACAATTCTACCGGTGGGATTGGGGCCACGGCGGGTGGGTGCTGCCCGTGGGGCAGGCGTTCAATGAGCTTGTAGACCGCCGGGGGATCTTGGGGGTGTTGGTCGGGATGAAGGGGTTGGTGCTGAGCAGTGGTGGGTTTGGGTTGGGGAGGGGGGTTAATTGGGTGGATGATGAGGAGGAGGTGGTGGAGGATTTTTTGGTGGTGAGGGTTTAGACACAGACTGTTCTTGTTTTCGACGCTCCCGTTTCTGTTGAGGAGTAGGGCGCGTTTTCTTTGGATATTGGTACGAATAAGAGGATTATCATTCTTTGATTTTTTTTCTGTCCTTGTTGGTAGAACCTTGAAGGTGTGTATTGTTTTCTAGTGTATGGGGGCTGTGTAGGGTGCGATGTATACTGTAGCTAGGGGGTTTCCTAATGATCTAGATCATTGGTGGTGGCCTCTGCAGTCTGCATGGCACCTGCATACAGGTACTACTACCGGATAGGTAGATAATATGAGAGCAAGTTTGTTCCACGACGCAGTCGACTATGGGAACCTTCTACTGGGTATCTAGAAGGGAGCGATTTTACGTCCATGAGAGAAAAGAATACAAGGCTTGATACCAGGATACACCCTCACACTGCTAATGGACAATGAGTATATCCACCCTGCCCCCGTCTCCCTCCGCACCACTATACTTTCGATATGCGCAAGCAATCTACCCCCACCTGACCGATTCTTACAATCGATCAACGACGGCGTAGATCAAGCTCACACTTGACGACCAGTCTTGTTGGATCTGAACCCGAACTCCTCTCTCTCTTCCCCTCGCGCGGGCAGGATTCGCCATCTCGTCAGGTGGTGACAGTGATACCATCTTAGAGTTCATTGCACTAGCGGACGAATCGGAGGATGTGTGCCTATCTATGGGAAGACCTCGGGTTTCCGAGGCGGGGGATCTACAGAGTGCATGGTGATGGCAGGTATATGGCGTGATAAGGCACGTCATGCGACTGCCAGGTGCAGTGCAGTGGGTTTGCCTGCGGCGCCCGCCGGGTTTAGCCTTCCCCTGATGTCAGCCAGCCCCTCTCCACTTTGTCAGGGTGGGCTTGGGGGTGGAGTGAGAGGTGTATCCAGTATTTCCGTTTTGATGCGCTAGACGGAGTTGGAGTTGTAGTTAGAGGTTATTTGGGTGGAGTGGGGAGGGCATGTGGTCACGTGAGGTATGAAGTGGGCTAAATACCTTACCTACTGAGGTTCTATACTTCTGCAGTGATGAGCGCTAACATAACTTAGTACTCGTACTGTCGTGACAAGGCTGAAGATGCAAGATCTCAAGGGTTGGGCTGTGGTTCCGTTTGTGTACCATGCAATCCACTTCGTTTTGGCAGATAGCACCCCCGGTTGATTTGGGTTTGATAATGGTTGATGATGGTACTGTACCTAGTAGTTAGTTGCAGCCCTGTACTGTAAGTGAGCCGCTGCATCGCCTGGAGATCACTTCCTGCCAATGGGGTAGAAATGGACGGTTGGGTCCTGTCCACACCGCCGAGATCACCATCCCGAGAAACTGAAAGGCCCTTGGGGAAAATGATATGACCACGTTCCGTTTTAAGAGGAAGGTATGGTTGATCGTGTCCGTGCGGAGATCAATAACTAGTAGTGCCTAGACAAGGATCTAGCGCTGATCAACGACGGCCATGACCATGATCATGTAAGCTTTCAAACAACGTGACCTACCCCCATGCTAAGGGTCAATGATTTCGATTCGGCGTCGCCTTGCAGTAACAGGTAGCGTGACTTCTATACTTGAGACTGGTTTAGTGAGCAGGTAAATTATTGCGTAGACTAGCTCCGCGGCTCCCCTCTGTAGTGCAATTTAGCACCCGCGGGGCTGAAAATCCAACTGCCCACTTTAATATTGAATAGATTAGTTGATAAGCAAAGTCAACGGTTTCGATGTCAGATGAGAGGGCTGTGGGTGGCGTTGAAGGCCGGTGGAAGCTCATATTGGGGCGGAAACTTGGTTGATTTATTGGTCTATTGACGAGTAGTTATTGTGGACTTTGACAAGTTGGTCGATTTGGTGCTAGACACATACTACTCAGTATGTAACATAGACATGGAGCGGGATGATAAAATGGGTTCTGCCGGGTTTATTATAAGTTTCATACCTCATGATTGGCGATCACGGCTGGGATTCAGATCTTGCGTGTAGTCGAGGAAGCGGTGGCGGTGTGAGCAAGTCAAGGCGGTATGGGCATGCTCCTCATACTCCTACTCAAGTAAAGAGCTGCCATTGACCCCACGTTTGCGCTCTGAAGGCACTCGGGAACTCATGTGTATGAGTAATTACTCGGTAGCAGAAGCTAGAAGTGGTCACGTTCTGGATAGTCGGGATGATCAAGGGAGTAACTAGCAGATGTAACTTGGAAGTGGTGATGATTGCCGGGGTACTATGACTTAGAGATGGGCTAAGTTAATCTATGGTTAGGATTGTCACTTCATGGAATATTTGTTAGTAAGTGTATGGTTTGCAAACAAGCAATTCATCCACCCCGTTTCCACTACAACTCTCCAGCAAACGTCTCTCTTCCAAGTACGTATCAAAGCATGGGTGCCCCTCCCCAACCGCAACCACTACTCGCTTCTCTCGTGAGTATGGTTCTCATGTTCTATCTAGATACCCGCCGCAAAAGGTACAGTACGATATCCGGCAGCGCCACCGATTCCCGTGGCCAGTGGACCATCCACGGCTATAATTATGTGTGCGACGGGGTCACAAATCAAGTTCTTGAGGACCGGGAGTCGCAGGCTACCTGGTCGGTGTCTTGGACGTTGACAATCTGGGGGCTTATCCCTCACCGGCCCCCCGTGACGTTTCCCTCCCGCTTCCCGCGGTTCGGGGTTCTGGAATATGACTCCTGCTGGGTAGGAGCTCTTTACCTTTGGGAGGGGCGATTTGAAGCGTGAAGCAGGAAATGTAAATTGAATCTAGATGGCGAAGAGGGGGGGCTCATGCGGTCGTGAGAATTATCGTGGGTAGTGAAATTGAGAGTCGACAAGTGGTCCACCGCCTGCTGGTTTTCTTTCTGGCTATACAACATTATACTATATGGCTAGATGGACGGATGGCTGTCTGTCGGCAAAAAGTCAGACAGTGGGATTGTCTGGATCAGCAAGCAAGACGGCGGTTCAACACGAGCCAAGCCATTGATCATCAGATCGACGGTGGCCTGATTGGTGGACGGTCGGGATTGAAGCTCATCAGCTTATGTTGGTTGGTTCGCTTCAAGCCCGAGGCCTGCTGGTGGTCGTTGAAACGGCCGGGAGGGAAGAGAACGCAGAATAGGAAATTTACTAAGAACTAGTACGTACTCCGATAGTAGTCAAGGCAAAAAAAAAAAGGGGGAGAATGAGGAAGCGGGCAAATTGGCCGGCCCACTGCGATAACCCTTCTTGCAAACTTGTTTGTACTCGAGTATATGAGAGGCCATGGAGTAGAGTCAGTTTGCTAAGGAGATTTGTTAGAATGGATTGGCAAGCGACGTGCGCTTCTATCATGGATCATCATGGTTGATCATGATTTCTCGAATAGTGGTTGCGTTGAGCAAAGTAGATCCCGCGAGCCGCAAAATTGTATGTAACCAACCTATTGTGCAAATGTCATGTCGGAGAACTTCCATGGTACGGACCGTACATCCAAATCAACGGAGGAAGTATGAGCTCTATCTCATTAGGGATATTCTTCCGCTTCTTCTGCTGCCGCTGCCTTGCTACAGAAGCAGGCCAGAAAGACAGGATCATCAATCAAGAAATTCAAGAAGATTCAGAAAGCACATACTGCAAAAGTCGTGACTCGTGTGTCGTGAGACAGGGGGATGATTGAGAGTGGGGCGACCTTTCCAGCTCTGGCGCTGGAGCTACTCGAGTAACAAACAATATCCTATCCACTTTTTACCCTCCTGAGTAAGAAGTACGAACTCATGGTCCCAAGGAAATGTTATTCCTTCCCTTTTACGCCTCCCCCCCCTCCCCTCTAGGGCCCTTCTCCCTTTCCCAAATATTTTCCTTGTGAAGTTGAGCACGGGGACGGCCGAAGAAGGTGGCGGAGGTTTGAAAATTCCTTTGGTTAGGTTCGTTTCATCGGGCTTGCGCCAGTGACTTTATCGCCTAGTATCGCCAGATTGAATGGAACGAACTAGATGGGAAAGATGGAATAACTTCAACTTTGTCTCTATCGCTCAATAGGCGGCGGATTACTCCCCTCCGACCATAGTTTGTTTCCATGACTTCAGTCACGCGAGCCCAGGACTGAATATCTCTCTTTCTCTCTCCCGGCGAGTCAGCGGCGTCGATAGGGTAGATTAAAAAAGATCAGGCAAGGTGGAAAAAGTTCCAAGTTGCCAAAGATGGAGGGGCTCCTTTCCCGCTGGTTGGTCCTACAGTCTTGAACAATGCTGGGCTGTCACGAGGCATTCCGGTCGCATGGACGGGACTGGTCTGAGAAACTGCCGGTGGGTGGTCGGTTTAGCAGAAGAAGGGAGTTCGGGGTTCAAGCAGGCAAATCAGAGTCCCCTTCAGCATGACCACATTGATGTGGCACAGAATGACGACGATGATGAGGAGGAGAGAAGAGGACGACAACAACAGCAGCAGCAGCAGCAGCAACAAAATGAAGATGCTCGCCAAAAACAGCGGGCGGGTAACCGAGCGTTTGGACTAAAAAGCTAACTAACTCACTATTTAGACTAGCCCGGCGCTTAACATATTTCCTTCATCATGGTTTGATTCTCTCTGCTGCTGGGATTTTTTTCTTCCCTGACAATAACGGCAACATCGAGATCTAAGTGGATCGGTTGGGCAGGAGTCTTAAGGACTTGAGGCACTAAATATCTGTTCCCGACCGGGCTTTCTGCTATATGTGAAACATCAATAGTCGCGATTCAGCGCGATTCAGTTTCGGCAGCCATCGCCAACCGCTACTTTCAAGCAGCGATGCGGCGGCAGCATCAGAATTCACTGCAGTGTACTCCGTAGTCTATGGAAAGCTGGTCTCTGTCTCTGCCTGGAACGAAGGAGGAGTCATAGACTAGGTAGGTTAGACTAGTTAGTCTAGTCTCGAGAATAAACAACAAGAAGCCACTTGGCTGGAACCCATCTGATTCTGACCCATGGTTGTGTAACGGACCAGCCTTGGAAGCTAAACCCACCAGGACGATCTGGAAATTCTGAATAGGAGGTCCAGGTTTGGATGGATGGAAACCGAATGGACGGAGGGCTGGGTCCCACAAACACGGTGACCAGGTGACACCAATCTACTTCCTTCACCTGAACAAGAAGAAGAAAAGAAAGCCATGATCCATCGATGAGGTTTGGATTTCAAAAGGTGGTGTGGCAATTACGTTAACCACCCCTGCGGAGCATAATCAATCTACTGTAGTGGTTCTGAGGAACTATATAAGTTAGTACGTTAGTAGTTGATCCTCCCAAGCGCCGTTGAAACCATCTGCACGACCGGTAAAGAAGAAAGACCAGTCAGTGCCAAGAAACCCTACAACCACCAAAGGGCGAACCGCGTCCCACGGCAAGACCTTCCATTCCCAGGGCTGTCATCAGGAGGGGGGAGGAGGGGGGGTTTTTTTTCTCTTTAGTAAGGGGGCTAAATTCTGCCTGTCGGTCAATCGGGGGCTGTCTTGAAGATCGGATTCACCACGGTTTCAGCAAGCCCTTGACCTCATAGGGGGGAGGGCTCGGAGGGAGGGAGGTTCTCAGCATTGTGGTGAGGGCGGGGCTCTTTTCAAGGGCCTTGATTCTTATTACCCTATTTATTAGGCCGATAAATTTTCGTTCGGCGTGCGCAAGAGGTTCGGCCTGCGTTGCGAAAAAAAATAAAAGAGAATTTTTTTTTCTTTTTCGCTTCTTAAGTCTTAGACCATGAGGGGACTGGACTATGCTAGGATGGGTTTTATACTTCGGACCTAATTAACAGGCCATGGCCAGGGAGGAGGGGGGAGGAGGGGGGAGGAGAAAGAAAGGAGCTTGGACTTTTCGTCTATCATCGTGACGATTGGCAGTCAGACCGGATCGTGTACTGTCCAACAAGACGTGCTGGGCTGGTGTCGGAGGCGTCTTCCAGTCTGCAGGATCCGGGCATGCTGCATGGTGAGATTCCGATCGTGATGTACGTGGATGTCAAAAAGAAGAAAAAAAAGAAGAAAAAAGAGATGCAGGATGGATCTGCAGGATGTAAGTGTCGTATGTACTGTACCTGTGGCGGAGATAATATGTATGTGGTTGATGTTTATTTAGTCTAGTTTATGGTCTGATGATGATGATGATGATGTTGTTGTTGTTGATGGGTCGGTCAACGCGATGGGGCAATACAACAAAACCCCCTGATTTAAGTATAGTGGCTACGACATAGGTCGAAGTAGATAGGTAAGGTAGGAAATTAGCTTGCAAGTGAGTGAGTCAGGATTCGCTACTGAGGTACTTCGAATTGTACTCGTAGTCGCAATTGTTAGTAGCAAGTAGTAAGTTAGTAGATGCTCATGCTCATAGTAGGCAAAGAAAAACAATCAAAAAATACCTTAAACAAAAATAATAATCAAAAAAAAAAGATCCATGATGCTCCACTCTCCTTTCAAATCTAGCCTCGAGGGCCGCCCGCCCTGCAGCTCCCTGCCTAATCGGGAAGTGACCAGGCCTGCTCAACTTCCACACCCTTTCATTTTCCGCCCTCTCACTCACCCTCTCACCCTCTCTCACCCTCCCTCCAGCTCCTCCTTTCTCGCCCCTGCTCCTTCCAGGTGGACTAGTTCCAGTTGTTCTTCTAGTACCCTCTCCTCGTTTCCTGGCCTTTGAAATTCTCTTCCTTCTTCTTTACTTCTTTCTTTCTTTCTTCTTTTTCTTCTCCTCTTCCTCTCCCCATATACTCATTCTAATCCCTCCCTCACCCCCCCCCCCAACTCAAAAGAGGTCTTTCTCTTCTTTCCTAAACTTTACCCTTTCTCCTTCATTGTGATACCCAAGCTCTCTCTAGCTTTGCGCTAAACAGAGCTCTTGTTTCTTTTCCTTCAAGATACCCCCCCTTCTCTAAACGATACCCCTCTTCAGCTCAACGCGCAAACTAATCTACGAAGCCACCCCAGCTTCAACAACTCTTAGCTAATCCATCACTATCGACTATAATTACACCTTTAATCAATCTAACCCCCAATATCATCATGTCTGAAGTTCAGAAGCCCGTTGAGGAGACTGCTGCGCCTGTCGTTGCTCCTGTCACCGAAGCGCCTGCCGTCACGGAGGTCGCTGCCACCGAGCCTGCCGCTGCCGAGGCCCCCAAGGAGACCCCCGCCGAAGCTACTGAGGCCACCCCTGCTGCTCCTGCTGAGGAGCCCAAGGCCGATGCTCCCGCTGAGGAGGCCAAGGAGGAGCCCAAGAAGGAGGAGGTTACCCCCGCTGAGGAGGGTGTCCTTGGTTACAAGGCCCCCGGTCTGGTCAAGTAAGGCGCCACTGGTCGCATTGTGAGGTTCGCATGCAGTGACTAATCATGGGTATCACAACAGGGGTCTGCGTTTTGCTAAGCGCTTCTTCTACTTCCACGATGACGCTGTTGAGGCCAAGCAGCTGTCCGCCTTCCACCAGAACGAGAAGCCTGCTGTCGCCAACCCCATCGCTGCTTGGGCTAGCCAGACCGGCAAGGGCCTCCTTTTCTTGACCAAGCGCGCCGAGGACAAGGCTACCCCGGCTGGTATCTTCAACCTGGTCAGTACTTGGAAATAGGTGATTTGAGATAAGTGAGTGGTGATGCTGACTGAGTTCACAGTCGGAGGTCTCCGATATCGCCAAGGAGGGTGCCAACGAGTTCCACTTCAAGGTCAACGGCCACAAGCACACCTTCCAGGCTGCCAGCGGCGCTGAGCGTGACGGCTGGGTGCTCGCTCTCGAGACCAAGGCTGCCGAGGCCAAGGCCGAGAAGGAGACTATCGTCGCCAGCGAGGGCTACAAGGCCGAGCTGGAGAAGCTGAGTAAGTCTTACGCCACGCAACAAGAGACCTTCATTGACTAACGTTCTTTAGACAAGCCTGCTGTTGCTGAGCCCGTCAAGAAGGCTGCTGAGCCCAAGGAGGAGGCCGCCCCCGCTGAGGAGCCCAAGGACGAGAAGGCTACCGCCAAGAGCCGCTCCCAGTCTCGCAAGCGCGCTAGCATCTTCGGAACCCTCCTGGGCAAGAAGGAGGAGACCGAGGAGAAGAAGGAGGAGCAGAAGGAAGAGGAGGCCAAGGCTGCCGAGCCCGCCGCCGAGGCCCCCGCTGAGGCCCCTGTCGAGACCACTGAGGCGGCCCCTGCTGCTGCCGTGGAGGAAGCTGAGGGTATGTCCCCCATAATCTCCAAATCACCTACTTCTGACTAACTGTGCGAAAGCCCCCGCTCCCGCCACACCCGCTCCTGCTGAGACCAGCGACAAGAAGGAGGAGGAGAAAGAGGAGAAGAAGGCCGAGGCTCCTGTTACCCAGAAGTTTAAGCGCGCTTCTCTTTTCGGCAACTTCTTCCAGAAGGTCACCAGCCCCTCTCACGAGAAGTCGGAGAAGGAGGCTGCCGCTCCCGCTCCCGCTCCCGTTGAGACCCCCGTTGCCAGCAGTGCTCCTCAGCTCGACAACCCCGTCGAGGAGGCTAACGTCAAGCCCATTGAGCCCGAGACTGTGACTGCTGCTGCTGACGCTGAAGCTTCCAAGGACGCCACCCCTGCCGCTTCTCCTGCTGCTGCGGAGACTCCCAAGAACAGCCGCCGCACTTCCTTCTTCGGTAACTTCGGCAAGAAGAAGGGCGACTCCGACAACGAGGGCGCCGACGGCGAGGCCAAGCCCAAGGGTAACAAGCTGGGCGGTATCTTCCGCAAGCCCAGCAAGGCTGTGAAGAGTGAGGTCAAGGAGACCAAGGAGGCCACCGAGGCTGCTCCTAAGGAGGCCCCCGTCCAGGAGTCCCCCGCTGAGGAGACTGCTCAACCTGTTGAGGCTCCTGCTGCCACCGAGGAGGTCGCCCCTGTCAACAACGTCCCTGCCTCCACCCCTGTCCAGGCTGCTGCCTAAATGGTCGTTATCTTGGCTGGGAAGACAAGTGCCTTGTCTGCAAATCGGTGATGCGAACCCCTTCGAATTTGAAAAAATAAAATCTGCTACTTTGGCTTGACGTTGATACTACCCCCTTGACTCCTTCATGAATCTCTCTCGTCGAGCTATTGGCGAAGTGATCCGTGTCGAGTGTCAATGATACCCTGTACTGCTTTGGCGGTTATTTCCGAGCCTTGATGTCCTTTCCGGCGTCTTGTGCTGCGTTTCATTCGTTTATGATATCCGTTCCGCAAGAAAGTCCATTGGGCCTTGCGTGATCATGTTGTGCGCCGTCCAAACTAGATTGATACCACTTGCTGCTGCTTTTCTCTTTTTCTGTGCTTCCTTGCGATTTGACTGTGACTGCCATTTGATGCATTTGACTGGATACCCTCATCGGAGGAAAGGATGGTCTCTTTGCTTGTTGAAAGGGTATGGTGCTCATTGTTGACCACCCATCTTGTCCACTACGGTGACTCGATGGTGGGACAGAATGCTGGTCGCGTCATGTATACTTGGGCACCGCATCATTAGGTAATAGCTAATAGAATCCCACGCATTGTTCTGCAATTGGCTCGGGGGGTTTACCCCAGGTGTTTATATAAAGTGTCCATGTCCTCCGTGCGTCTGTTCCACATGGTGCGTCCGGTGGAGACAGTTCCGCCCACTTCCGATTTGCTTGTTGTGGTGTGCTCCCCAGCACCCACCGCACCGCACCGCACAGCACAACACAATTGCAGTTAGGCTAGCAGTGACCTGCGTATGGAGATATGCTCTGAGGTTTCTGGCGGTCAATGTCATGGAGATGGAGCACTTGTGGATACCTGCGCCTTGCGTTGATTTCAAACATTCTCTAATGTCTTTGGAACTCGAATTATTATCACATCGGACGAACTGCGTATTACATTTCGATTGAGATTGTCTGCACTGTGCGTGAGGCCTTCCTGCATGGTACATATCCCCCACACAACCTCCAAGCCTATTGTTGACTAAGCTCAGTCTTTCGCTAGCTGACTACGGTTGAACCCCGCGGCGGCTGTTTTCTTCAACCACCAGGTCTGACCTATCTTCTAATCACCAATGTTGTTGTCATCGTAGCTGGTTTTTGACAGGCTTGACAGTCGTCCGCCGCCCGCGACCACGCATTCAAGGGGGAAAAGCTTATAAAGAAGTTCTTTAACAGCTGTGGATGGGCGCTACACTTCTCAGGAACAGGCAATGGATCCATGATGCTGGGTGCGGTTTTCCCTCCCCGGAACCGCGCCTGAAAGGACATTATTCGCGGAAGAGTTGCATATACTCGTGCATTGTGCAGATCTGATCTGGCTATAATGGAGATCGCTACTTTGATCTCTAAGAGTGCTGGGGGTATCCATCGCCGCGAGGTTTGCTACTCTGCAAGACTACACGGGGAGAACGGGGTCTTCGGGTCAGGTCAGTGGTGGGTGGCGTCCGTCGTTCGGAAAGACTGATGGCGAACCCGATGGCGAGTTTCCTGTGGACGGTCACCTTGAATAGAGGTGAGTGCTGAGTGGTATCCGTGCGAGATTGTCGTCTCGACGATGCCGATTCATGTGCTGACATCTATCTCGCCTTCGAGTCCCCGCCCCTGTTTACTGCCAATGGGAGCGTTCTGCCCTGGTGTCACTTCCATCTGGAACAGGAAAGCTTCTTATTTTTCGGACGTCGGCCGAGTTTCCTGATCAATTCAACGGTAGCTGCGTGGCGGAGGAAGCAGAGCGACAACGACGACGACGACGACGACGACGACGACGAGATGCCCTACGCCAGTGGGCTTTCGGACGGAGATCATGGAGGCAACAATATCCTGCTCACATTGCTCGTGCAGTCAGATCATAGCCTAGCCAGGACGAGGGCCTCTGTGTCTCGTTTCTGGAGATCGCTGCTGAGTTCTGGCATCTTACCTCTCCAAATGAGTTTCAGGACCCTTGAAAAGCGGTTGGATGCTG
Organism: Aspergillus brunneoviolaceus CBS 621.78; assembly: GCF_003184695.1. Taxonomy (NCBI): domain Eukaryota; kingdom Fungi; phylum Ascomycota; class Eurotiomycetes; order Eurotiales; family Aspergillaceae; genus Aspergillus; species Aspergillus brunneoviolaceus. Next base: position 230,144 of record NW_020290768.1, on the reverse strand, counting down.
TCCCATGAGGTTGGGTTGGGAATGGTGAGGATATTGACAGCAATCTGGAGCCGATACTGCAGGGGCTGCTTGTTTGGGACTTGTTGAATTGAGGTAGGAGGATAGTTGCTTGGGGTCAGGTGTCGTCTATTGTGAGAATACCTGCGGCTGCGGTCGGTCAATGGGTTAGGCTCTGGATTACCTAAGGCTGATTGATGATCTGCGGGCATTTTTTGATTGAGCCTGATGGCTGTTCGACGACTGTGGTTCAGTTGCTTCAGGTGGCTGCAGTGGGGAGTGGGTAGCCAATGCTTGCTCGGGGAAGGAGCTGGCGTACATCACAAGATCGCCATCGTCTTTAGAAGAGCTCGATCTCAACTCTGCCCTCAAGCCCGACCTGCTCATTATACCCTTCAGTCTGGAACAATGTCCCAGTCAGATAACCAGCAAGACAACGAGAAGACTACGTCAGCAGATGAGGTTTTCTACCCCCATACCCCCTATGGTCATTCCATTATCCTGTGTCGTCTCGGATATCAGGTCCGAAAAGACAGGCCCAGCGACGTGCTGGACTGTCTCGGAGCCGGCGGGCTATGTGGGCGAGGCAGCCTTGCTACCGTGCTTGACTTCAGTGCATTGCACTGCACTCTGGTGAAAGTCTATTTTCGATCTGAAGGTTAGCAAGGCTAAAAGGCTATGTCTGGGACTGACGGTGTCATTCCTGGAATGGCGACCCGGTGCTACGCTTGGTGAGGAAGGATTGTGATGATCATCAATTGCGTTGGGCGGCCTGCACTGCTACAGCTACAGTATACTTGAGGGCGCATTTTTTTATTGTGTTCCAAGATTGTAGAAGTGGTAGAAAGGGGGAGCGACAATTTTGCGATCTTGACGAGACATGGTAGAGTAGGTCGGATAACGTTCGAGGTGCTGTTGGGTCCGATTTTGTTCTTTTGTTTGTTTTTTTCTGGGGTTTGAGTTCGCGCAAGATCATTTACGATGTAGTGCAGTGTAATGTACTATTCTAGGGTACTTTGAACGGTGGTAGATCGATCTTTAGAGTTCCAGACAAGCTAGGTGGACGATGGTATCGCATCATCATCGCATGGCCATCGGAGTTGGGGATACTTCGGCCGCGATACACTTTCACAATGCTGGAGGGATGGAGGTTGATCTGTCGATCATTGGTTCGGAATAAAAGAGCTGATGCCTATCTGATGAAGATCCTGTTGTTGTATCTTGGACCTACTCTGCATAAGAATAGGCTGCCGTCAACGTGTCCATCCATCATCATCATCATCATCATCATCATCATCATCATCATCATCATGACAGATGTCCAGGTGTCCAGGGCTGCGATGGCTACACTGCCTATTGGCCAATCAGACCACATGGGCTGTCCCGTCTCTCCGTGCAATGCTTACAAACCCGGGGATGAGAGGACACGTACGGACTCGACTTCAGTGCTGCTGCAAATACACCGATCCATCCTCTGCAGTCCACACGACGGAAAAGCTCACATTAATCATGCTGATTGTGATAGCTCACTGGTGGCTGCCTCTTTTCCTTTCCCCGGCAGCAGAAAAGCCGTTAGGATCCGCATGTGCGTGTATGTACTTTCGAATGTGTGACTGAAGCAGGGCCGGCGGGCCACGCGGCTGCAATCCGTATCGGCGGCGTATCCGTCCATGCCCGCGCAAGGGCTTCTTCGCATCTCCAGTCGCAGTCCCCACCCGCGGGGATAAATTGTGGATGCCACAAAAAGAGAGAGAGACCAGAATCAAGCGTCCAAGACACTGTCTTCGATTTTCCCCAACCCCTTTGGTCCAGGCTGCCTGGCACTCTTTGTTCTTGTTGTCGTCATCCTTTGACGGCTTTGCTGCCTGTGACCTAGTCAATTGAGCAGATCGATCGGGTCAACATCGAGTTTATTCCGTGCCACTCGAGTTGACATTCACATCTGTGGTATTGAGATTTGACTTTCCATGATTCTTTGGTTAGCTGTGAAGATTTTTTTCTCTTCCCCCTTTTTTCCCCTCTACCCAGTAGGATCCGTATCTGCTCCAATCTAAATGATGAACTATACTCTATGGAGGCCCCGTTCCTTGGCTGGTTTTGTAACGGAACCTTTCCGTACATTTTTGTGAAGGATAGTAACTTGTAACAGGGCCGGGTGCCCGCCGATACCGGCTCCCGTTGGGTTGGGCCAGTGACCAGACAGAGGAAGTTCAAAAAGGGGATTCTCTCCCCTCCGCCGGCGGTGTTGCTGCGCTCTGAAAAATCAATCGCATTCCATCTCATCTAAGTGATACCGCCATGCAGGAAAACCAGACCTCGAGGGATTCTGTCCAAACTTGAACGGGTGTGGAAAGGGCTAATCAAGGCATTCCTGGCTAGTGAAGAGGCCGGAACGTCCCGGTGTCTTGATAGAGTTTGACCAGGTGGAATTTCACGCCCTTCGAGCGATTTTAACGAGCAAAGGAGGGGCTTGTCCTCTGCAGGGCGGGGAGTGAATCGAGTAAATGATCTCCGAAACTCCGACCGCAGGCAGGAAGCAGTACGGTACTCGAGCACTGTGCACCGTAAGTACAGAGGGAATTGGTTAGGTATGCGTATGCAGGAGTTGTCTGCCTAGCACTCAGTAGATTAACTATGTTAAGTTATCTAACAGTAGGTGAGTAGTCCAGTCAACAGGCACAGCAGGTGAGACAGGAGGGTGAGGCTCTTGCTCAGCCCCCAAAAGACAGCCCGGGGGCACAGCTGAGACTGTTGTGCTTCTCCCAATGCAGACCCCGACCCTGCGAGGTGGTTGGTCAATGGATCCGGTGGATGAACCGGTTTCATCATCGTCGACCATCCTCCAGGCTGGATCCTGGGACCTTTTTTTTTCTTTCGTTTTTCCATTCTGCATTCTGGCGGTGGAGGTGAAGAGGGATACTGGCCAGTGACATCCCCCGCCAGTGTACCTGGACGGTAAAGGGTGGTATTTGGACGGTACCGCCGTCGTCAACCGACTTCGCAGGCTCACTGCCTGCTCCAGGCACGGGAATGCCTGGGGCTCCGACCGGCCCCACCGGCAGAGGGTGTGCACCCAATGAGGACTTCTATAGGCCCTATGACTCACACCTGCTGACCGCGCCAAAAGTGCGCTTGTCCCCAGACGGTTAGAGCGACAGGCGGGGAGCAGAACAACGCTGATTGGTGTCCATGAAATGGTACTCGGTTTAAGAAGTGCCTGGTTTCCCTTCGCTGCCTGGCGCTTCTCTTTTCCCTCTCTCTTTTTTTTTTTTGACATCCGGTCTTTTTTACAACTTCAACACCACCACCACCATAGATTCACCTCTCCGTCACCATACAGCCATCATACAACGCGACTTTTTCTGATCCATCCATCCAAAATGGCCTTGTAAACGCCTTTCCGCGGTTACACTCGTCTTTCTCAACAGAGACAGACATCATAGATCCTCTTCGGACCTCGTCTTTTTTTCCCCCTTCGTCAACCCCCCCTTCAGAGTTTCCTGTCCCAGGACCTCTGAACTTCAGCATCGCATCGCGTAGCTCAAGTTCTCCCACTCGCACGATTACCCCGTTCGACCTTACGTCGTTCACCACGGATAACTTTCAGCAAACATGGCTCCCCACGCCCCCGTCTCAGCAGCCACTGGCTTCAGTTCCGAACAACAACAGCAGCAACAACAACAGCAACAACAACAATCTTCCACAGGAAGACTTTGTGCTATTCCCAGCGTCGCAGCCTTCACCCAGGGACTCGCGTGCTCCAGCACCACGGAATCTTACCCTTAATTCTTCGGCCTCAGCAAATCTTCTGGTCCCATCTGGGCTACCTACTCGACGACACTCATCAGCGGTACATCACCGGCTCGCAGCCTCGCCTAGTCAGGTTCCATCTTCCAGAATAGCGCCTTACGGTTCCGGGTATCATCTGTCTACTACGTCTCCTTGGTCTCATCCTTACGCACGGAAGCCAAATTTGCGCCAGTACGCCGCGCCAGCCGCTTCGCCCTCTACTGCCCATTTCAATCGTCCTCCAGTTCCTCTTTTCAACGACAACTCTACCACTCCAAAACTCCACGATCAGATCCTCAGAAAACAGCACCTACACTATCTAAAGCGATATCAAAACTACCTCAATAAACAGAATCACCGCCGCAACATGTCTACCTCCAACATTCCTCAAGGTGAGCACAAAGCGACGAGCCGGATGGCTTGTGTCAGTATCGCTAACATTCGAATCGCAGACCTCTCCGAACTCTTCGACTTCCAGCCCGGCTCCATGGAGGCTACCATGCTCTCTCCTCAGATGATCTCTGGCAACTTCTTCGGCCAGGGAGTGGAGGCTGCTCCTCCGGCCACTGTCTCGCCGCAGGACCTCTTCCTCGATGCCTCGTCTCTCGCGCCTCCTCCTTCGGCCACTTTCACTGATCTGAGCACTCCTCCTTTGGCTACGCCTGGCAGCTTCAGCCAGAACACTTCTCCTCTATTCACGCCTGAGATGGAGTTGATGACTTCTGTCGAAGACTGGGATGCTTTGTTCCCCATTTCGCAGGAGGTGAACCGTCTCGATCAACTTATCGACCCTGTCGAGATGATTCCGGCTATAGACTCGGGCGAGATGATTCCTCCCTTGCCGCCTACCAAGTCTATGGGTCCCCCGCATTCTCCCATCATCAGGGAAAGCGCCTCGCCCATCATCAGGCAGAGGAAGTCTCCGGCTCCAGGTTCAGGTGTCGCAGCTCGCTCTATTTCGCCTCCCACTACCCGCGTCAAGCACTCCACCGTCGCTGGTGTCAACAAGCACTCTACTGTCACTGGTGTCAACGGTCGTCAGCGCAAGGAACTGGCACCCATCAAGTGCGATCAGAGCGATCCAGCCGCCGTGAAGCGGGCTCGCAACACTGAAGCGGCTCGCAAGTCGCGTGCTCGCAAGTTGGAGCGCCAAGAAGAGTTGGAGCGTCGCGTCGCCGAGCTCGAAGCGTCCCTCCTCGAGGCGCAGCAGAGTGAGCAGTTCTGGAAGATGAAGGCTCTCGCCATGGAGGGCCATTAAAAAGTTTATCGGATTTTCTTGTGTATGTTCGCGGGTCAAAGGGTTTTGTTTTAATGTGTCTGTGCTCATCGTGCACTTGTCGTTTATTTGAGTCTTGTGGACGGGGGCGTCGAGCCTTTTGTCTGTCTCCCGTCAATAGCAGTCGATGACCTTCAATCCTCGCCATCAACCACCGGCTGTTCGACCTGCTATTGACGGGATAAAAAGTTTTTACATCTGTCACTTTATCATGATCGGTCACCGTGCTTGTCTCGCTGCACTGCCAGACCTTGTGTTGTACTTCTCCTCGGGTGGGCCTGCCTCTTGGTGTGTTTCGCTTCTTACCCCAGTTCAATCAGCTGAGGGTCTCGTTCTTCGGATATGTCGTTTTGTTAAACGGCCGGTTCTGATGTCTCCTGTATATATGGATTGACTCGTGGCCTTAATATCTCTCTATTCCTGTGTTGAGTCTCAACCTTTACTTTTGTTCCCACTCAAGCTTGATATTTGTACCAGATTGTGACCTTCACGGACTTGCTTATCTTGCTATTTTCGAATGCTCTCTACTACATTTCCTTGCTTGTATGTGTCTTTCTCCTTGGATCAATCTGGCCGCCTATCTCACTGGGTCCTTTTGATGCCTTGAAGGAGACACCACACTGTCATGTTTTTAGGTAGCTGGCTGAAGGCTTCGATCGTGTGGTCGTCAATTGCCACACGGATTGCTTTCCCCAGGTTAACAACCTTCCAGTCTCTGGACAACTGCTCCGTCTGCCGTAGTTGCTTCTTCTCGTAGTCTAGTTTGAGCTACTGTATCCTTCATGGCTCGAATCGTCCCGTACGTAGCTCTACCACATCGCAGTCATTGTTGCTCTACATTTAGTGTCTATTGCACATGAAGATACTTCTATTGCCCTTCCTATTGCTGGCACAACAAGCGCGCTCTAACTTATCACAATTCAATCCTCTACGACACCACACTCATCGGAATCCCCTTTTACAACCGAATAAACCACGCGAACCACCACCCCAGAATTCCATAACCCTTCCCGCTGCCTTCTCCAAAGTACCTAGTATATCTACACCCTCAACCAATGAATCAGACAAAAGACACACAGCTCAGACTTGCCTTTAAACACACCTCATCAACACCAAGCCCCCCATTTCCCCATTTCCCTTTTGCCTAGCCCATTCCCATCGGTCCCCAGATGCACATATCCACAAGTCCACAAGTCTGAAAGTCAGTGCACCCACTCACACACTCACACTTATCCTCAAACACAGTCATGCAGTTTCTTGAATTCAAAGTTCAAGGAACAGATATACAGTGAGGGAGTTCCAACGTCTCGCAATCGGGAAGTACACTATCCCTCTGTTTCTTCCGGCTGTGGAAGAAGACAGCGGGCGGTTGCAGTCCCATGCTGTTGGTCACTTGCAAATGGCATGTGTTTGTTGGTGTGGATTATGGAGTATCTGAATAGTGACTACCTTCCTTTCGGGGACTTGAGATAGGCAACCCGGGGGAGGAAAGCGAATGGGTAGGAAGAGGAAAGCAGGACTAGCTAGAGGGGCTGGGTCTCGGAAGTATCTGATTCTTGGGGTTTGTCATCATCTGCTGGTCTTTCTTTTGTTTGTTTCTGGCGAGGAGATTGTGGGTGAAAAGGGGGGGATTGGATTGTGATCGTTTGTTCTACTGTCTCGGGGGGTGAGCAAACGGTGAAGGGGGGTAATGGAGTTATGTTCTGTTTTTGTTATATTCAGCTGAGCGCATCGGTGCCTTTTACTCTACCCTTTTCCATCTTTGCGGTTCGGGATCCGAATTGGATGGCGCGTTTCTTCTCGCGGGCGACATTGGTCATGCCCAGACGGAGAGCGACCAGGCGCAGGGCTTTCTTTTCGGAGTCCATTCCGGCTTCTGCATCTTCTTCTTCTGATGTGGTTTCACTGGCGGCGGTGGTTCCGAAACCGCATTTCTCCCAGACGGGGAGTTGCACGACCCAGGAGACGAAGTCTTCGTCCAGGAAAGGGAAGCGCGCTTCGCGGCCCCAGTGGGCGATGACTCGATTGTCACGGCCCAGGTTGCGCTTCCCCAGGCGACTCACATCAAGGTTGATCTCGTCAATCAGACCGGCGAATCCGTCGCGCGAGAAGGCAGCCCCATGTCGTGAGTAACCTGCAAAGAGCTCGTCTGCACCGAGACCGGAGAGGAGGACGCGGGCGGAGGTGGTGTACGAGGTTGGTTCGTGATTGCCCTCTGGCCGGTGGCTATCGTACGCTTGGCCCTGTCCGCGGGAGGCAAAGTACAATGCGCATGCAATAGACAGATCCATCTCCGTGTTGTGCGGCCTCATTAGCCGCTTCACAGTGTCTCGGTGCGCGAGAGTTTCTGTATACGGGATGTCAATGGCGACGAAGCGCCAATTTCGACCGGGGCAGACCCGCTGGAGCTCGGCGAAGGCTGCTCGACCCGTCATTCGATCGGGACAGCTTTCATACACGGAGCCTATATCCCCACCTCCACCTTGTTTGGCGGCCGCAGCTGCAACCCGTGGGTTCTCGAAAGCGACGTTAAGTAGGTCGATTGTTTCGTTTTCAGGGAGGATCTCGTGGGAAAGTCTGGCGAGCAAGGAGCAGTCAAGTCCTCCTGAGAACAAGACAGCAACTTTGACTCTGCTACCGGTCGGTGATGTCGGAGGTTCTCGCACATTGTTTATTCGTAACGCTAGGGATTGGCGCAGCTTCTGTTCCAGGGCTGAGATGACTGGAGTTTCGGTAGTCAGTGGTGGAGCGGTGGATCCTTCGGGAAGAGATCGGTTCATTGGAGGAATGGGGTTTTTCTAGTTTGTTGTTAGCAGTCGCGATCACTCAAAAGATGTGAGAAGAGCGCATACTGGACGAAGGGGGGATTCTTCCTGATCCCAGAACAGGGTGTGTATGCTGTCCGTAGAGAAAACGACAGCACTGCCGCTGGCTCTTGAGCCTGAGCCTGAGGGACTGAAAGCATGCTCGAGGCCGATCATATATACTCCATCCGTCTCGACCTCGGTGAAATGAGTGGTAGTTGTGCTGTCACACAGACTACAGACCTTGAAGTTGCCCTCATCATCAACACCCTGCAACAGAGAGCGTCGTCCCAGACAGTCCCTGGTGAAGTAGATCTTCGAGTTGACAGCATCGTAGAACACAAAGGCGAAAGGGCCGGAGATACTACCGATGATATCCACGACCCTTTGGACGACATCCGGAGAGTCCTGCTGTTCCGTAGAGTCTGCATTCGGCCTGTTGACGGCTTCCAACAAGAGACTAAAGATCAGTTCAGCATCATTGCCCTTAATCGATTCACCTTTGATCTTCCAGGCGTCACCATTGAAGCAGAGCACAGATGCGGTATTCGCATCTACCAGAGGTTGAGGGACCACATGGTCGCCTCTCATCGACAAGACGGTCGAGGCGAAGCTAAGAAAAACAGTTGCGGATGCTCCGCTAATTGTTTGATTGTTGCCGATCACATTGTGTTCCACAGTGTGGACGTGGTAGTTGTCCGGTCCCCTGCACCGTAGCAAGCAGCAGGTCTCCTCGTTCGGAAGTACAGCTTGCGAAGCTCCAAGCGAGAAGAAGATACCACACATGATTGTTGACGAAGGAGAAATGGCGAAAAGCACAGCCAGAAAGGCGGCGGAGGTCGGGGCAATAATGATCCCCCGGCCGCTGATTGCGGGCTGACATCCTCGGAGCTGTCGGGGACTCGGAGCTCATCTTCCCCTCATCTCCAGACAAGCGCTTGCTGTACAGGTTTGAAATTGCTTGCTTACTCTTGAGAGTGGTGACTGCATGTATGTACAGTACTGAGTCCAACTGATCCTCTCCTTCTGCTTCTACAGTTGAGGCTGATGTCAGTTGCCGCGCGACAGCTCCGACGTCCCCGAATGCCCCCACTCCAGGATGATCCGTGTTGCTACCTAACGCATTCTTTCTAAAATTCTTGCTTGACGTCGACGTGCATGCCGGTAGCTTATGTCTGCCACAGAACCCTCGGAGTCGCCGGCTTCCCCTATCCAAGGGGAGCACCATCAGCCCATTCTCGATGAAGAAAGTCGCAGTGACCCTCAAGTGACTACTACCGGCCTCGAATCAACGGCGCAGGGTCAGGATGATATTTCTCCCCAACCTAAGGATTCCAAACCAATCGAGATGAATCAAGACCCTCAACCCGAGGCGCAGAGCGCCGCTACTTCCCCGCATCCACCCTCTACGCCAGCCGAGAATCCGCAGTCACTTCCGGAGAAGTTGCAGGGGCTTTCGATCGTGACTACCAAGGCCCCCGAACCTGTCGCAACCCCTGGCACCGACATACCTCCCACACCTCCTGCTAAAGACGAGTCGTATTTCACTTCGAAGAACCAATCTGCTGGATCCACCCACTCCCCTCTAACTGCCCTCTCCGAGAAGACCAACAAAGAATTACCTGAGGTTCCCGGCGATGTTGAAGGACGGATCAAGAAAGATACAGTCGGCGGAGGTGGGGGCCAGGATAGCGATTCCCAGTCAGAGATTCAAAGTATCATCGACCAGTTTCAGGACACGGCACATGCCGACAAGGAGGAAACCATCATGTCACCCCGGCTGGAGTTGGCGGAACAATTCTTCGGTGGGCCGGGTCATTTTCCGCCACGCCAATCAAGCCTAGAACACAGCAAGGCGAGTCCAGAGGAGATGTCTCTACCCGGGACCTCGATCGCCTCGCCCGAGAAGCAGTCCTTCAAGTCTCTACGTGAGAGTTCCATCACCGAGGAAGCAAGGTTGAGCCGACGGTCATCAACCTCGACGATTCCTCCACCCCCTGAACCCGAATCTGATCAACCATTCGACTTCCATCGCTTCCTGGAACAACTACGGCATCGCACGGCAGACCCGGTCGCCAAATTCCTAAGATCCTTTCTGAACGAGTTCGGCAAGAGACAATGGATGGTCCATGAGCAGGTTAAGATCATCAGCGACTTCTTAGTCTTTATCACCAACAAGATGGCTCAGTGCGAGGTATGGCGCGGTGTCTCTGACAGTGAATTCGACAACGCCAAAGAAGGTATGGAGAAGTTGGTTATGAATCGACTATACTCTCAAACATTCTCCCCGGCTATACCTGGCCCGCCTACGATCCCCAGAAGCGCGAGCAGAAGCAAGCGGAGAGAGCTGGAAAGGAATCATGGGCCATGGAGGCGGGGACAACACCAAGAGGACATTGAGCGGGATGAAGTCTTGGCTCAGAAAATGCGCATATATAGTTGGGTGCAAGAGGCGCACCTGGACATACCACCTGTGAGCACACATGGTCGGCGCTTCCTGAATCTGGCCCAGCAAGGTTGGTGCAGTTGATTGCTCTCCCAGGGTGACTGCTTACAAGGTACAGAACTTCTGAAGATCAACGGCTACCGGGCGCCCCGCGATAAGGTCATTTGCATCCTCAACTGCTGCAAGGTGATTTTCGGTAGGTGAACAACATATCCGCAGGGTTAAGAACGGAATATATTGACAGTCTCTCCAGGCCTGCTAAGAAACTCGAAGCGATCCGATACGTCGGCTGATTCGTTCGTTCCGCTCCTAATATATGTGGTGCTGCAGGCCAACCCTGCGCATTTGGTATCTAATATCCAATACATTCTGCGCTTCCGTAACCAGGAGAAGCTCGGGGGCGAAGCCGGTTATTACCTATCATCCTTGGTCAGTCGACCATGTCTGTCACGTTTCCGCTTTACGGCCGTATTCTGACTTGATGTCTAGTCCGGAGCTATCCAATTTATCGAAACCCTTGACCGCACAAGTCTCACAGTGAGTGATGAAGACTTTGAGCGGAACGTTGAAGCTGCTGTTTCCGCTATCGCTCAACAGAACCGCGAATCGGAGACGTTGGAACGCGAGCGCAAGTCCTTGGAGCGCAGATCTATGGAGCGTTCCGCGGAGAGCTCGCAAGTAGCCTCAGTGCCGCGTGCCTCGATGGATGCTCCACGCCTACCTGGGCGGAGAGACACCCCACAGCCCAGTGACGAAGAACAAGCGCCTGTAGCAGGGCTGCTGCGCACCATTCAGAAACCATTATCCACCATCGGCAGGCTCTTCTCCGACGAGCCAGACTCACCCCAAGATCGCCCTGCGGGGTCGGGATCGCCCGCGCGACTCACACCGAATGTATATCAGCCGCCTCGTAACAGCAGCGAGGGACGACGATCGGGTGAACGACCGCGCAGTGCCATGCCGCCACAGTCGACAAGAGTTCTTGATTCTCAGGATGCTGCCGCTCGTCAGGCTAGCGCCGAGGACGCCGAGGCCCGTAGGATACAACGTGCTGAGCACAACAATGTGGTGGAGACGTTGTCGAATATGTTTCCCAATCTTGACCGTGACGTGATTGACGATGTGGTCAAGATGAAGGAGGGCCGGTAAGTTACATCAGCAGTTTCGCTGAGCTATTCTCGAGCTGACACTAGCAATAGGGTTGGGCTGGCTGTTGATGCGTGTCTCGCCCTCAGTGCGGAGTGAAAGGGAAGTTGACATCTATGAGTGATGGAGGATAAGCAGGTAGTTGGAGGCGCCAGTGCATGAAGGAGCTCATGCTGTAGCTAACTATGTGTACTTGACCACCTGAGCTACATGCACATAATATGACAATGCTGTCAGGAATGGCCTTAGCTATAGAACATTCAGGTCGATATCGAGACTGCTTGAGCAATAGCAATTATGCTGCGATCATTAGTCCGTACATATATCGAGCTTTAGCCTTTAAGTGCATCCTTAGATAAACCAAGAGCCTCGGGTTCTCCGATTTGCTCCTATGGAGTACAGTGAGCCCATCCCTTTCTTCCCAATGCAGCAGCTTGAGCCTTAGGCCGGGCCCGGGGAATGAGCCCAGGGAAGCATGTACGTCACGTGACATTGATATCCACCAATGGTATTCAACCACAGAGTCTCGCTTCCGACTAGCGCGCGCTCGGTCCCCACCACGCTGTGTATATAAGCCGCGTCCGCCCGCCGCCCTTTTATATTTTTTCTTCTTTCTTTCTTCATACTTACCTTGTTTGGGTGACTGCGATCAAGAAGGCGGTTCACCACAGATTGGTCCCTGCATTGCACAGCGCGGCGGAACAGTCTGTTCAACGGCCTTCGGGTCATTGACAGGCGTATTCTTTGGCACTCTTCTCTCTTGAGAGAAACCTTTTTCCTTTTCATCAGATCTCGGGCCAGTGGCTCGAGGGTGGAGAAGAGGTAGTAGCTTTGTCTTTGTAGGGATGTCTCTTCGAGTAGACACCGGTGTTTTGTCACTGCGGTTGTGGCTGAGCTTGGGTGTTGCCCCTCGAGAGCTGAAGCTTCGGTCGCCGAGCCCAGCTAGCTACGGAGTCGCGCATGCCATCCCGATGACGTTGAATCGCCACCTTCCTTCCGCCCTGTATATATGCTGTCTTCTTCCTGCTCACAACCTGTCACCAAACAAACAACCTCCCTAACTTCATTGTCTGCTTAATTGTCTCTCCTACCTCAACCACTATCCTACCTAACTCACACCCCTCGCACTTTATCCGCACGCGAACCAATCATTCAGAATGCCTATCCCAATTCCTCCCGCCCTCGACGGGACCACCCAGTCCTCCCTCGGCACCGAGAACAACCCTACCACCTCGTCCACCAACACCACAAACCCAAGCTTCTCCTCGTCAACCCCCTCGCAATCCGACAACGACAGACCACTGAGCAAAGAGGAAGCCGACCGGTTATACGAAGAGCGAATGGAGGAGGAGTACGCGAAGCGCGAGGGCGGTGCTTGATCTGACCAAGTAGTCCCCGCAGCAGCAGCACCACCACAATCTATCTACCTGATGGGATGAATGTCTGTGTATATCTACCTGTGAACATACCATACGTGATACAATACCTCAACAAGTTCCGTCATTCCTGCTCCTTTTCTGGGAATGCATGTAACAAGCACAAATGCTCCTCGTAAAACACCGTAGTTTGCACATCGGTTTGCACATTGTAAATTAAACCCACAGTGGCGTGAAAGAGGTTATTACAGCGCATCTCAGTCCTTGACCCTCCCACCAAAAAAGAACTTGCAAAGAAGAAAGCCCACCACCCGATTCGAACCCCCGCCAGCACCCTCACCTATTAACAGGACATGACCACCCTACCTCGAAATGAGGTCTGAGAAAGATACAAAAAAAAACTGGTAGCTTCTCTTTGATTGAGCGTGTCATCCTTAGTGCAGGGGCCATGCTAATCTTCTCTGTATCGTTTCAAATTGACCAAATGCCCGAAGGCACTAGGTCATGATTACATTGGGATATATGGAAAGCACAGGTAACAGGGAGAGGTTTGATTGGTTGGGAGCTTGGGCGGTGCGGGAGGGCAAAATTTGCGGGGCCACAGGGCTTACCTCTGGCCCTGTAGGTGGTAATCCAGGTGTGAGGGCTGGGTTGTGCTGTTTGGGAGGGGTAAGGTTGATTGAGAGTGGTTGCTTGTGCGGGAAGGTTGAAGGGGTATGGGCAATGCGCAGCTTCTTGAAGTGGTCTGTTGGTAGGGGGCAAGGTCCCTCGAGGGTTGAATTCTCCCCGCTTGTTGCGCTTGTTTTAGGGTCTGTCTGCTTCCCTGGACAACGGTTATTGCAAGTGGGTTAGCATGAGGAGAATGATCCCTCAAATTGACAGTCCAGCAGGCGATTTGGTAGCGGGGACATAGCCAGGGCAACATAGTCCAGAGTGCAGTACAATAAGAAGCAAGGAGAATAGATACTCCTCCGTGGTGCCGGGGAGTAGGTGGGACGGCGACAGGCTAGCAGGTCTTCCTCCTCTTCCGCTCCAGCGTCCATGAGCTTGGCTTCGAGCCTTCTACATATCAACTCGCATCTATAGTCTCAAACATATGTGACTGTGTAGGGCATTCTCACCGTAGTGTATCTAATGCATCAAATCTCACCTATCACTTAACATATTTTGGAGATTCATTGCGACCGACCACCAGGAAGAAATGATGTCTAGCGAACGGAGGGATGCAGTGTCTGAACCGATATCTGGAATTATTCTTCTGTCAATCTAGCCTGCATTTGTTCTTCGATGCTTGAGGTTCGACTCAAAGAAATACAGGGGACTACAAGGGACTCCTCTACCGCCGCTCCAACGCAGGACAAGCTCATAGAAGCGACTCGAGCGTCGGCAACCTGCATACAGGCATGCCGTCTGTTCGGAGTTTTTATTCGCAAACGTGCCAGCTGCAATCGATATATCTACTCTACACATCATGAAGTTACCTATAGAGACTTTAGCTATGTAAGCCCACACCTGCTGCTGACGTATATATGCGAGCATCATATTTCCGTCGACAGAAATGCATAGTTGTACCGGTCTTGTTCTTTTCGCTCTTATACTTCAGACCACAGCAACCGTCGCGCCAGACCAAAGCGACGAACCACTGCCACAACCAGGCCTCCGTGAGCCCAGGCTCAATCTGTACGTTGCTCCTGCCATCATGTTGTACTGACTGGGAGACGATGCCAATCACAATTCACAGAGCCACGCAGACCATCACTATCCCGGATATCCAGATTCCTACATCCGTCGAGTCTGTGCTCAGGACCGCACTCCCAACATTCTATCTTTCCCAGATAGCTGACCCATCAGCCCGGGCGTCGATCGTTAGCGAGATAAGAGACGGTCTCCGCCCCGAGTGGTATAGCACTCTGCCTGCGGACGTGAAGCACTTCTTCTCCACGGCATACACGGCCGCTGGTGTGTGTCATGCGAAATCCCGTGGTGGTGTACCTGCTCCTGCACCGACTGGACTGGGGCCTGGGGTGATGGGTGTCGCTGCAGTGATGGGCGTGATGAACGCTCTTTGAAGTGTTTGTTGGTCTTGCTAAACAAAGGGGATATGAGGGGAGGAGATGGTTACGTGTGTTGCTTTAGTAAAATGGGATAATGATCATTTCCCCATCGGACGACTCTGCTTCTTGACATTCTTGCTGCAATCCGTTTCGTTGCCTGCTTCTGCCTCAAAAAATATAGATCGTCATATCGCAGGTTGCCGTGGAAGGTCTCAGCCGGCTTCCCTTTTGGGGATAGAGGATCTGTTCTGTATCGAAGCTCTACACCTCCACGAGACATAGCTTGCCTGCCCAGCCAGAACAGCAAGGAAGAAAGTGACAGGGGTAGTAGTCGATGAACCATAAATTGAGTCCAGAAAGGCTTCGTGTTTTCAGCAGATGTCCCCACGCCAAGCCTAAAGAAGTCTCCGAGAAACAAGCATCTGAACAATAGTCCTCAAGAATCGAAGCTGTCTAGCCAAGACCGGTACGTATTCAGGTCCCAGTCTTGACTCGTAACCCGAGGGAGACCAGGTGGATATACTTCCCTTGATGCCGTACTAATATCCCTTGGCAAAGTCAGTGCTCCATGCTGCTGGAAAAAATAGTATAACAGAAACTCCCTGCATTAGAAAAATCTCTAGCGTGTCTCCAATCCTGTTGGAGAGCTGCCACTATCGATAAATAGATCCTGGCCCGTCTGGGGCAAGCTTACGGCCTGTGTCCGAGACCGGGCAATATCCGCATAATACACCGGGACGTGGTGAGCTTGCGAGAAAAAAACCTAAACAGGTAGCCTTCGCCGAATGGGAAGCACCAGCGCATTTGCGCCGTCGTATTTACGGCACAGATGCTATGCTAAATGCTAGCACCCCTGTAGTTCAGACAGCGTGGTCTGCACTGGGGCCTTGTGCTGCGGCTGTGCTATGATGTCGCAAGCTGGAGCATGATGTCAACCATGGCAGAGAAGCTGTTGAACACTGGGATGATGTTCACTGAAGCTTGAGCTGATCCAGATGATCTCAGGGTCGGAGATGAGACAGCGTCGGGCAAAGCCCGACGCTGTAACGCGACCATGACGCCAATGAACATGACACGAACCCCGCTCAGGAAGTCTCATAGTGTCCCCAAGTCAGTGAGGCGACGAGCCGTGTCGGATGCGGTGCGGGATTCTGGACAAGCTCCTTCTTCGGTGTATGGCTGCAGCAGTCAGTGGTTGACCCCCTCTCGGGAAATTCCCACCTCCCTACTACCTGCAAAAGGTCTCCAGCAGCTGGCACTGACCACTCAGCAGACTGGTAAATGTCATCAACAGCGGTGTTTCACCAATCAGTCTCGGGGTATTGGGTTAACGCCGAAGGAAATCGAGCGCGGTCCGCGGATGATCTTCGCCCGCTGACCATTATCCACTCGCTCATTGGTGGACAACCAGGCAGCCTGGAAGGGCCTTCCCACGTAAAGTACAAAAGTGGTTTTCTAAGAGGATCCAAAGGGGGTCCCTATAAATATATGGAAGGACTCCTCTGCAGACGAGATGAGGGGTGCTCGTGAAGATCAAGTCACAAAAGAAACCTTCCAGAATCATTCTTCGTGACGACCTCAACTTCCTCTTTTCCAGCCTTACCGGAATTGCAGCGAAGGTCTAGAACTGGAATCGTCCCGGCCTCCGTCGCTTTTTCCGCTGGTCCAGTCCTGACGTCAGGCCTCAGGCCAATCAACACCAACAAACCATCATCCCATTGTCGAATCCTAAAATCCTGAAATCCTTCCATTCTATACCAGCAACCAAAAAACACAATCTCTCCATCATGGCTCTTCTTTTTATCAAACAAAAGCTCTTCCCCGGAAATCAACAAAAAGCTTCCAGCCCATTCGGTTCGTGCCCCACTTGTCCTGAGTTTGGCCTCCAGCCCTAAAAGCATAAGCTAACATACCACTGCATACTTCCAGGCAAGCCGTTGTTGTCCAACTCCGAAGCCGATGAGATCTACGTCAACCGCGACTTGGAGGCTCAACGCTCCTACGACACTTTCCGCCCTGAATCCCCCGTCTCGGATGTGGACAGCACAAGCACCAGCACAAGCTCCCGGTCGCGCATCAACCCGCGCATTGTCTCCGATGCCATTCTGGGTCTGTCGGATGGACTGACCGTGCCGTTCGCCCTGAGTGCGGGTCTTTCTGCTCTCGGAAACACCAAGGTGGTCGTGCTGGGTGGCTTGGCCGAGCTGACCGCTGGTGCCATCTCCATGGGACTGGGCGGTTACGTGGGAGCCAAGAGTGAAGCGTAAGTTGGTTCCTTTGCCTGCCATGCTTCAACCTGCAAAAACACTCCCTAACAGTCATCGCAGTGAGTCGTACGAAGCCACCGTCCGCGAAGCCAAGGAGCTGATCGCCTCCTCGCCCGCCGAAACCACAGCCATTGTCCACTCCATCTTCTCCTCGTACCGCCTCCCCGCCGAAGTCATCTCCGAGATCAGCCACTCGCTGCACGCCTCGGAGGAGCGTCTCCTGGAGTTCCTCATCAGCTTCCACCACAAGGAGTCCCAGCCCGACTGCAACCAGGCCTGGATCTCGGCGATCACGCTTGCGCTGGGCTACTTCGTCGGCGGCTTCATCCCGCTCATCCCGTACTTCTTCGTCAACCAGGTCATCCTCGCGCTGTACATGAGCATTGGCGTCATGGCCGTCACGCTCCTGGCCTTCGGGTACATCAAGACGTGTGTCGTGCGCGGCTGGACCGGACGCGACAACATTGTGGCCGGTCTCAAGGGCGGAGTGCAGATGGTGTTTGTGGGTGGTGTGGCGGCGGGGGCAGCCATTGCTCTGGTGCGACTGATCGACGCGGGAGATGTATAACCAGCCCGAAGATTGCTTTGCGACCCGTCTGGCCAACGCCAACCTTCCTCTCGACCTCTCAACCTTGTCTTCGACCACCAAAAAGTTCACTCACGCCATAATGACATGTACAGATATATAGATACCACGGATATAGAGCCGGCGTTAATGCTTCCATACACCATAATAATGAAAATCTCACATATACTCCATAGACCAAATCTCCTTCTCCACCCCTTCCAAACAATAAGTCAACAATCCTTCCCCCCCGGGGGAAATTTAAGAATCCCCCAGCGCCAACCCAACCAACTCCCTCCCCCTCTCCCCCAACCTGACCTCCGTCAACGCCAACCCCCTCCCGCGCTCCGACATCTTCCCCCACGTCTTGCGCAAGATCGCCACGACCTTCTCCTCCTCATACCCGCCCTGGAACCCCTCCAACTGCTCCTCCAGAAACACCAGGCACGCCACATCCTCCAGCACCTGCGCCTCGGCGTCCACTTCTTGTCCCTTGAGCCCTTCCTTGCGGATCAGCTGCCCGACGCGCTGCGCCTCGGCCTCGGCGATCCCGCTCGCCACGCACACCTGCACCGCCATTTCCGCTTGCCGGCGCGCCAGCCCCGTCCGCCACGCGTAGTACCCCGCTTTGCCGGCCGGGTAGGTCGCGCGCGGCACCTCCCAGCGTTTGAGGTGTTGGGCGCGGATGGCGAGTTGGAGGGCCGAAGATGGGTCGGGAGTGTGGCGGTACAGCCAGGCGGTCATGCGCTGGGCGTAGTGTAGTTCGTTGGGGGTGCCGGTCGTGGGGTCGGTGGTGGGGTCGGCGCTGTGGAGGGCGTCGATGGCCTGTAGGGCGCGGGCGAGGGGGTCCATTTTTTACCTCTCTTGGTTGCTTATTTCTTGTTGAGGGGTTCGTTTGGGGGTGGTGTTATAATTGACTGATGAGCGGTGGGTTGGTAATGTAAGTAAGGTGGTGGTGGTGGTGGGGAGGGAGGGAGGAACGGGAAGTAGAAGCAGATGCCCGCGGCAGGTGCCCTGAGCCTATCTAAGTATTTCTGATAATCAAATGCCGGGGACGGGATTGGGCCGATCTCGGGTCTGTGGGTTTTGCGACTTTATCTGCTATCGATAACACACACGGGCTTTGTCCTTATCGATAACCATGGATTATTTGTACAGTACAGTACTCCGTACTTTCTGAGGCGAGGGGTTCACTTAGACTGTTACATACAGCTTGTGTGGAATTATACTTATTTGTACTCCTCTAGTGACCGTTACTTCAAGCTTACTGCCACTTACTCCCAGATGCTAAAAACTCCTGTCCCCGCGCCAATGACCGCGATGGCTCCGCGCCCAACCACTCCGGCTCCAGGCGATCGAGATTGTCCTCGATCTCCCACCCCCGTCCCCCCTCGACGTAGATCGACTTCCCATTCATGGTCGGGTCCGCTAGCAGGCCCGCTACGATGGTCGCCACGCTCAACGGAGAATTCACCGGTAGCTGCGCCTGCTTCCAGCCTTCCTGGAGGTTCTTTACCATCTCTGTATCCGTCATCCACGGACAAACGGCATTGACGCGCAGCTGATGCGCCGGGGCGGGGAGATACGGCCGCAGCGAGCGCATCAGCCCCAAGACTCCGTGCTTGGTCGCCTGGTAGAGGAACATCCCCGGGGTCTCCTTGAAGCCTGCGACGGAGGAGATGAGCGTGAGGGAGCGGTCGGTGTGCGACGGTCGGTTCTGGCGTAGATACACGGCGGCGATACGAGCCACATAGAGGGCCCCGAGAAGGTTGACGTTGAGGACGGTTGTGGAAGGGGTCTGTGCGTTTTTTGTTTGCTCCGTGTCAGCGCAAGCTGATCTGAGATGGCAGTCTGCGTCTTTTCTCACCTCTCGCACGGTCTCCAGCGTCAGGTCAGGATCGAACCAGTTTCCGATCTCGAGGACTCCCGCCCCGGCGACGACGTGGTCGATCCGGCCGTAGGTCTTGTAGGCGGTGTCGAATAGATCGAGGATGGACTGGTAGTCGGTCACGTCGGTCTCCTGGAGTATCGCTCTCGGGGGAGCGGACGATGACGATGCGGCGCAGACGCGCTCGACGAGGTTCGCACCAGCTGCGACAGCGACGTCACCAACGCAGACGTAGGCACCGTGCTCGCAGCTGTATTCGACCAGACTCGCGCCGATGCCATTTGCCCCTCCTGATTATGGTTGAGTTAGCGTCCGCCGTGAATAATAATTCCGGTGCTCATCTTATCCGGAGAAGGGCGCACCCATGATCAAAATGACTTTGTCCCGCAATGAATCTGCGGTGAGGCTACTCTCCGGGCGAAAACGAGCCATCTTCTATGAATCTGCCGGACGTGTAGCCCATTCTCAGCCTCGAGGAGGGCAATGGCAGGCTTTAATCTTTTATTCTGCGTAAACTGTCGCATTATACTTTGTCTTCCTTGGTTGTCGCTGTGCAGATGATGCGCGCAAAGTCTGGTTTCGGGATACGAATTGGATCTGCATGTGTTCATCGTCATATGTGGGGAAAGCCGAGCCCGGAGTCGCGATATGACAGGCGGGTTTCCCGAGCTCGGCCCTGCAGCTGAACCGCTGAAGAATCCACTGAGATCACGGAGTATGTACCGTACGACGTATACTTCCTTGAAATCATCAGCCGGTCCCGGGAATCCGGATATACACTGAAGACGAGGGGTAACACTTAAAGAGAGACAATGCGTGAGCCTGCTTGAAGTACAAACTTCCTTTTACTACTTGAGTAACCTAAGTTACCATCTACTCCACACCCTCTCGACATAACAACAAAAAACAAAATGCTCGAAACCCACCACCACATCGCCTCCACCAAAGGCCTCTCAAGCATCACCACCCTGATCACCGACCCGACCACCGGAGCCGCCGTCCTCATCGACCCCCCATTCCTGCTCCCAGACGCCCACTCCGTCCTCGCCTGGATCCCCAAAACCACTTCCGCCGCGGGTGGTGCCGACCTCAAAGCCATCTTCGTCACCCACCACCACCCGGACCACTTCTTCTCCGCCAACCCCATCCTCGACGCCTACCCGGCCGCCAAATTCTACGCTGCCCCGTACGTCCTCGCCGGGATCGAGCGCGAGTACGCCGAGAAGGTGGCCTACTGGCCCTCCGTGATGGGCGCGGAGAACGTGCCGGCCGCACCCCGGAAGCCTGAGCCCTTCCCCTTCAGCTTTTTCCTGTTGGAGGCCGCGCCCGCGAGTCCGATTGTCCTGCTGGGCCCGCTGCAGGGCGACGCGGTCGATCATACGGTGTTTTGGTTGCCCAAGGAGCGAACGGTCGTCTGTGGGGATACGGTTTACGGGAGGAGTACGCATGTTTGGTAGGTTTTTCTACTTTTACTCTCTTCCTTTGTTTGAATCTGCATAGCGTGGTGATGATGATGATGATGATGATGCCTTTTTCTTGTTTGCATTGCCGAGAACCTAGCTTCCTCCGGGGGTGCGTTAGAGAACAGTATGGGGCTGGCTGGACTGTACAATCCGATGTGCTATGTGTACCGTACCTCGGAACTTGCTACTATATCTGCCGATCTCACATCCGTGCCCCCCTCCCCCTCCACCGCTTGAGATGTAGGAAACCACCAATATATCCCAGCCTCCTGTTTGCCCCCCCTTTACCCAAACCCCCAAAACCCAAGCCCCAAACCACCCAAACTAACCCATCTCCAAAAAAAAAGGGTCGAAGAACTCGAAACCCCCGCCCTCCTCGAAAGCTGGCGCAAGACCCTCGACCTGCTCGCCCTGCTGGGCCCCACCAAGCTCATTCCCGGCCATTTGGAGGAAGGCTGGTCGCTGGACTGCGCCGCGGACCTGGCCCACACCCGGCGGTACCTGGACGTGTTCGCCGAGAAGGTGACGTACGCGGCCACCCAGCCGGGCGTGCAGGAGCTGTACGACTTCTTCCGGGACGAGTTCCCGCAGTGCCGCGAGAACCTGGAGTTCTTTTTGGGCCACCTGGCGAATCAGTTCGGGGAGGGCGGGACAGTGTGGGAGGAGAATCGGTGTCAGGATTTGGGCGGGAGGACGGTGGAGGGGTTGTGTGGGTATTGGTTCAAATGAATGAATCGGCTCTTATGGGTGGTAATTGGAGGGGGAGGGGGACGAAGGTGTGTATGGCATGCATCGGTTTGAAATGAACATGTACAAGTCATGCTTCAGTTCTTCTACTAAATAGTCATCTACTCGGCCAAATTCACCACTGTGCACCAGTATATTCCATTCCATCCCTATTCATTCCTATCCATCTAATAGTAGTAAGTAATGTATCACGGCATTCATGGGTAAATAAATGCCTAAGCAGACTGCCAAGCAGTAAAGAGAAAAAAGACGACCTGCACGGTCAGTCAACACATCATCCGTGGCGAGAGCACACCCCCGGCCCGTAACGCAAGATGAAAGTACAATCCGGCCTTGAGTTGCTGTCAACGGCTGTCTTCGGGTCACAGCTTTAAAGGCCCCGGTGAAAGATATCAGAATAACAGATCCAAAAAAGACACATGAAAGTGGAATCGAGATGGCCAACAAACCATTAGTGCAACAAAGACTGCGAGCGCAACTGTGTCATTACAGCTTTGGATGGGGGGAGCCACTGGCCATTCGAAGGCGAAAAGAGACATGGCATAGAAACAGCGAAGAATAGAAAGCAAAGGTCAAATAAGCAACCATTTCCGCAACTGATAAATTCAAATGGCTCCTCCAACGCCGTCCCATTGTTAAAGCCGGGTATATCCAGCACCGTGATGCAAAAATGTACGGAGAAATGATAGAGTCTCGAGGGACGGTCAGACACATCGAATCCGACATGACGGGCCCCGTTCAGGGAGCCCTTACCGGTCCCTCGCCTTTAAAAGAGAATTTTCGAAACGATGCATGTGAAGCAGAGAGGGAACAAAAGAAAAAAAAAATGCGAACAAGCCAATGGTGCTTTTGTTGCCATCCCGAAAAGCTTGCTGCTGTGTCGCTCGCTGCTGCTGCCCGTTTTATCTGGCCCCGATCCCAAACATACCTACCCCGTAACTTCCACCGCGGTCAGGCAGAGGGGTAGATATCTTCGAAACGTGGTCCTTTATGCAGTGAAGAGAAAAGCAATCAGTATGTCAGAAGCCCAAAGCACCATCATCATCCGAAGGCCCTACCTTCTTCCGTTTCTTCTTTCCTATGCCATCACTAGCCGAGTAAAATGCACCGTCATCATCGTCATCTGCGTAGCCTTCGCCGTATCCGACAAAGCTATTGTCGTCGTAGTGCCGTTTGCGCCCCCGACTGGGTCGACTCCGTTCCGCGTCTGAGACACCCGGCCCAGGAGTCCCATTCGCTTGCATTCGAGCTCCATTCGGAGGTGCAACAGCCTTCTTGCCAATATCACCGCCGCCGCCAGCATGCTTAGACGGTTTTTCGTGACCCAAAACATCTTCCCATTGTTCGCTGTTGGGGACCGCACCGGGCTCCATTTTCATAGCCTTCAATTGGAGCGCGTGCAACGCAGAGTCCATATCAGCCACCTTGATCTCCTTGCCAAACACCTTCTGGTTCTGCCATTCCTCTTCGGGCCACATCGTCATCTGTATCAGTCCACCGGGTGCGCCAGGCTCATGCTTCACAGGCTTATTCCGGCCCGCAAGTCCCAGCCCCTTGAGCTTGCCTTCGTAGGACTTCCGCAGCCGATTGATCTTCTCTCCTGTCACCGGATCCATTCGGGCGACGGATTTTGCAACGGGCCCTAGCCCGTACAAGGAAATCAAATCCAGGGACGGATCCGGACCAGTCGCAGTGTAGGCTGTGGAATTCATGAAAGCCACTTGTGTTAACCAATTTCAATTCTCAACGATGAACGATTGCAGGGACAAATGGCATTATGAACTGCAGCGGCAACAGCCTGATTAGGGACTGGACTGGGGGAGACTCTTACAGCTTTTGCAGAGATGAAATGCCGAGGAAAAATCGTGTTGCAATGACTCAAGGCTCATACTACCATCAGACGAGCCTGGCACCACCTCTCTGTCAATGTCCATCGCATCACCGTGAACGGGTAATCCTGTGGCAGCATGATCACGGACTGCGCCCTCCGAATCTCCTCCTGGCTGCCGGTCGTGATCTGTCCGTCTGTGTTCAGCCCCTTGGGCGGTCGCAAACGCGCCACCAGCAGGGACTGCGCCCCCTTCTGAGGATCCCGACCCCATTGACTTAGCTGGAGCATCGGGTTCGTCAAACGAATTCGTGCCGGGTATATGTCCGCTCACGCTGCTGGCGGGGGTAGGGAACGAGTTTGCCGACCCGCCTACCACCGGCTGTTGTGACGGCTGGGTAGACATCGGAGCAGAGGACGGAGGGGATGAAAGACTGGTGGGTTGTGAGGTCGCCTGGCTAGGTGAGGTTTGCGAGGGTACGAAGTGGGTGGCATAATTATGAGCGCTTACCGACATCAACGGAGGTGATGTCGGGGTCTGAGGAATCTGATCGGAGGAGATCGTTGGAAGTTGTGGAGTCTCCTTGAGAGACTCGGGAGCGGGAGATGCTGGTGAAGGAGGTCCTACTCGAAATGATGCCGAGGAGGCGCGATCCGACATGGGAGTGCGGGAAGAGAAGGGTCAGAGAAGGAGGAGGTCGGCCAAAGCCCGAGCAGCCCGCGGCTCGAAATCGGCTGATGTAGGTGTATATCGACGATGATAATCGGAACTCAGAGTCTGATTTCGGTGGATCTAAGGTCGACCGTCCAGGGTGGAGGACAGAGGAGGGGGAGAGGGGGGAGGTTGGCAGATTACGCCGGTCGAGGTGCGCTCAAGCGGGCCGAGCAAGACGTTCCACGACCGTCTAGTAGTCACGCATTCCAATGAATCGAGGAGAACCGTGGTGATGGTGGACGAGAAGCGAACTCCACGGATGAAAGCAGTGGTCAAGTGTATGATGAGAGAGGCGGTTTTGGTGGTGTGTTGATATGCGGTGGTGAAAACAGTCAGGGGGGGGGGGTTGATGAAATGAAGAAAGGCGATGGGGGAAGGGAAGAAGCCCTTTGATCCGCAACTGGAGGAGAAACGGACGGCGAGATGTTGAATGACGGCGGGCACGTGATCTGCGCCCTCATTTTCTCGACTGCTGCGACTCCGTAAGTTACCAAATTACCGTACTAACCTGAAGTTACTGATCAGGGCTGCAACTGGAACTGCAGCAATTCTTCCCTTTCAGGCGTAATTCCGCGGCACTAGTAGCCCAGAACCCGTACTGCGCCGGTACTGGTACTGGTACTAATACTCAACCGATACCGATACAGTACCAGCTGTTACAAACCAAGTGTAACGGGCCGAGAATTCACCCCCTCCTCTCCTCTCGGAGTAACAGTACTGTACTTAATGCAGGAGAACTCGAGTTGCTTTAACCCATCTACAAAACTTGGAGATGAGGACTGCTTCTCTTCAATGATCAGCCGATTTTACTACTGAGTTGCTTCCGTCGCCCTTTTCCATGAACCTCCTTTATTGGCTCAAGACACATCTCATACTACACTGTCAGATCAATTCCCACTCCTATCTTGCAGTGGCGAATTTCCTTCAGGAAACCGTTCTTTGATCAGTGAGGGTCATTTATTACAAACAAGTGCCTCCGCATTTTAGTTCGCTAGACACAGAAGAACCGCCACCGTGCATCTCCACAGTGCAACCAGCCTAGAACAATGCCAAATTTCAACATGAAGAAGAATCTTTTGTTTCCTGAAATAGTGCTGGCAAAAGCGTTGCTCCAAACACCAGAGACGAAGCCCATTGGCTTCCCATGGGTATATTGAATGACAGACAAAGACAAGAAGAAATGCCACGCAAAAATAGCAACCACATTAAACAATGAATTCCCACACCCCACAATTATCCAGGCCTATGGCTACGCGAAGGGAAAACATAGCCATTCCTGGGAACAAAACGAACCCCGTACATTACGACTGGTAAAATGTGGCTGACGCCTGAACCAGTCGTTGAGCAGAGACATCTGGGATATTATCCTCTAGCGTCTCCATGAGTTCTAATTGCTCCTGGTGGCTGAGCGTTCGTTCTCGCCAGGAGGGGACAGGGTACGCCCCGTTGAAATACTGGGAGTATTGATCGCCGATCGTGTCAGTCCAGTTCATCGGATCCACAGTGGCATCGACATAAGCCAGATGACCTGCACTTGTGGACGCCATGCTGAAGCTGGGATCCCATCCGGGCAGGCCAGGGACAATAGATGGCATATGGTTGTAGGGAGTCGATGGGTCGAATGTCATATCTGCATATGAGGCAGTTCTGTATGAAAGCGGGCTGAAGGAGGCCTGTGAGGAGGATGAGACAAGGGAGGGAGTAAACTGGCTATCCCAAGACGATATGTGGGTTGCTTTCATTGGCTCCACAATCGGCATGATCGAGGACGATCCAGTGGATGGCACGTGGGGATAAGGGAAGGATGGGTCTGCCGAAGGGCCCCGAGAATATGTACCAGGAGAAGTACTCGTGTCGGGAATGGACGAGTTGCCGGCTCGAAGATTGTGTGAAAGGAGGGACGTGGAGGTGCTTGCCGGACTTGCAACAGACGGTGGTGTCGCAACTTCTTGTGAGGATGGGGTCGCATGGTTGGACGGCGAGTGTACCACGAAAGATTCTTGAGTTGCGTAGGCTCGAAGGCAAGCTGCCACCAAGCTCTTGTATAAGACCAATGCGGATTCGACTCCTGGCCACCGCTTCGCTGCATGTACGATGACTTCCAATGCTACGTTGAGGTGGCCTTTCACTTCGTCGATCGGGTGTTCTCTCCGGATATCCGGGTAGGAAAGGGACCAGAGTATGGTGTTTAAGGCCATAAAAAGCGACTGGGTAAAGATCCATGTCAAATCAACAGAGCCGGTAGCGACCTGCTCCTTGTGCATGGCGACATTGAAAACGGACGCTTCGTAGCATTTGCGCGCAGCGTCAACTGAAGGCTCGGGTACTTGAGGTGATGGGCGATAGAGGAACACAATCATTGTGTTCCGACGACCATGGAACCTAGAAAATGTCAGCCGCATGAAGGGACAGGATGATGAATTGAGCTGACCATTTCTCACTGAGACCGCTGCCTCCATCGTTCTTGGGGCAGGTTGCTACCCAGTCATCGATCTTCCTGATCATCTGCGTGAACCATGGATCTTGGTCGTTGTTCGGTGTGTCGCGCTTGTTGAGATATAGAATGCGTCGGATCTCCGCCTGAAGAAGTCGCATCTTGAAAAAGTGTATTGCTATACACTTGGGTAAGATGATTCTGGCCCCTGGTCTTATTCCTTCGCGCGTGATATTGTGATCTTCTACCGGTTCGAAGAATTTGACGTTGATATGATCGTGGCAGACGGAGTAACAGTTGGGTCGTCCTAGACTATGCGAGAGACCATACTCCATTGATATGACGATCCAAAACAGCCTCCTTCGCATGTCTATTTCCAAGGGATCCAGGAGCTTGCCATCCGACGACCTCGTGATAGTCGCTTCATCGGTAAGTCCAAGGTCTTGACATAGCTTCACGGCCATTCCAACAACCCAGTAAGCGGCGGTCCTCGTGGGTGTCAACATAGAGTACTGTGCTATTAGCGCCAGACATTGCAAGGAACGGAGATCCCTCCGTCTGAGCGATGCCTCGAGGTATGGCAGCGCAGCAAGATAATAACTGTCCGCTAACCCAGCATAAACCGGGCTCATTTTTTGCATGCTAATCGCTATCACTATTCGTAATTGGAAATTCTGACAAGGGTCGTCAGACCCATTGAAAACCTCTTCAACGTCTTTACGGAATGTTGGTTCGTGTAGCGTGGGTAGCATAGCTTGTGCTAAAGAGCAGGTCAACCAAAGTCCAAAAGGAGTCACGTAGTCGGGCCATACCCTTCACAGAAAAGACATCAATCAAACGGTAGGTTCTGTGCTTGGGGGGTAGTTTGGTTTGAGGTGCTGAGCTAATCATGGGATAAACTTTAGAGGTCGGCTTGGAGCTCTCGGCTGCGAAAGCATGCTTGATCTCCTGTGCGGTCAATTCGGGAACGACATCCTTGATGCTCTTCGAGTCTGTATTTTGCTTGGCCATCTCCATGACCAATCGCGTCATGGCGATGCCACTAGATGGCCCCAGGTATCTCGACTCGTCATTCTCCTTGAACCTGATGCGACCGGCTCCCCGCACCATGAGTTCGGCATCTGCAGCATGCTTGAACTCTTTTTCAAGCTCAGCAAGTTCATTCTCAAGCCTGCGAGCCTTTTCGCGAAGCGATACAATGTAGGTCCTCGATATGGTGCATTTACGGGCCGAATCGTAATATACGCACTTCGCATTGCTGCGCTCGCATGGCGCGCATCTCGGTATCCCTGGGTCGCACCTGGATTTCCGCTATTAAAGGAATTAGCGGGGAATTTATACTATTGCTCTCGAAGGCAAGATAATCGCGCAGAGTAGGAGTGGCGGTTGAGCGGGGGAAAACACGCACTTGTCTGCACCGGGTGCAAGCAGTCAATGTATGCGCGATGCGGCCATCGGGAGTTTGATTGGAAGGCTCCACAGCCGTGGATGGTGCTTCCTTCCATGGGTTGGTAAAGTGAGGGCGAGAACTCGAGGATGATTGCGCCGCCATGTTGGTGGTGGTGGTGGTGGTAGATGCCCCTAAGAATGGGTTGTTCCAGAGATCACAATGCTAACCAAGGTGTATCGTATCGTCAATGGGACATGCCATGAACGTTGCATGTGGCCCGGGGATTATCTTTCAAGGTAATGATGATGAAAGAGGGAGAAGGAAATAAGGCCAGGACATCAGGCACAGATGTTTTTGAGATCTTGATAGGACACCTGACGAGACAGCACGTTCGACATGTTCAGGGTTCGTTCCGACGTGGGCCCAACGGCAAAGGGTAGGTAGGCGGCGGCGATGTACCTGGGGGGGCAGAGTGTATGAGAAGAGGAAGAAAAAGCAAGGGGGAACTTGTGCTGAGTGTGGAATGTTATGTAAGCCACTATCACGACAAGTCGATGATGGAATCCATATTGGCGATCATAAGAAAATGAGAGAGAATATGCAGACTAGTTTTCTGGGTGAACAGGTGGGATGGGGCGAATACAGAGGAGTAGGTAGCAGGAAGAGGAGTTGTTGAAGAGGGGATGATGGGGGGGGAAAGATGGGAAAGTGGAATAGAGGCGGAACTGAAGTCAATGAAAGGCCTCGGTCGGTCCACCTCCCGCTTGGATCTACGGCACGCTAAGCCAGAGCCCCCCCAAATTGTCGTAATTTACCATTCAGAGTTCGGAGGCTCCCAAAGGGTAAGGGTGAGAGTGAGGGTGGGTGAAATACGGTGAACCATACTCGCCGCTTATGCAGATGATGATTGATGATTATTGGGGCCTGACGCTCAAGCATTCAATGCAAGGATGTCTGTACATCTGCAGTGACGAATGACAATAGAATATCGACAACTACGCATTACTGTATTTACTCTAATTATGTGCTACAGCCCAACTAGTCTCTAGGTTAGTGCATATATCAACAGTAGGTACCGGCAGTCACCAGACAAAATTCAAGCCCTATCCGCGAGATCTTGGACTGGGCTGTTTCGGCTCCAATAGATCGAGAGAGAGTCTGGGGCAAATTCGAGGCTCAGCGATTGCAAATTGGGAGTCTTTACGCGACATCCGAAACTACACCCACTATTCTATCGGCATTCTACCCTAAAACAAACCCATCGCAGAGGGTTTCGTGTTATCGATCAGTACCTGAGCCAAGTCATTCACCCACTGGGCCTCAGCTTATCTGCTCGAGCTCGGTTGCGAAATAGTCCGATGCCCAAGCCGTCATTTGTCCTGTCCAGTTCAGTCCAGCCTTGCAGGTCATGCAGCAGGCCGGTTTGTCCAGCATTCCAAAGACACGCCTCTCTTGCTCTGTCCCATATCCCATATGGTGCAATGCAGAGTACTGTACGTGACACAGGTGTGAGGACATCGAGGAAACCCCTTTCACTCACGGGACTGTATCTTGTCTTCCTCGCTCGGCGTTTGCACGGAAGAAAGAAGGTGAAATCGAATGAGCAGTAGTCAGTCGGTTTCCACAGTCTGCAACATCACTGGATCCTGGGACACTACTAGAATGGTCAAAGACCACAACGATCCGTTCTTAGCTTGTCCGATGGGTCCACTTTTCCACCATGTCCACCAAAGCCCTTTCCAACCGTAATCGGAGGTCTTCCCTTGGTAGAGCTCGCCATCCAGGTGAAGCCATCGAGGGGAGGCTAAATTCAGCGCACCAATCGAATTCTCCACAGTCACCCTTTTTTCTTCCAAGCCCGATCATTCTGTACTCGAGTACTCCTTTTGAGATCTCATCCAGAAAATTTTTCATCTTTGGCTTGCGTTCAGATTCGGTTGGCCCTCGTGTTTCGGATAAAGAGATCAGGAGCAGGGATCAGTGAGGATTGTCCTTCCCTCAAGTGGTCAAAGTGCCGAGGCGTGTCACATCGCGAAGATCACTAGTTCCGACCTAACAAGAATCAGGGCTCCTGACTGGTAAGGAAAACCGAAGCTTTTCTCGATTCAAGGCCATGCATGGCAGCATGATCCATGATTCGGACCGTTGGCTCCGTGATGCCGTTATGCAACCTACGGTGGCTGTTTTTAAATCAGCTGAAATGGCATCACCCGAGTAGCCGAACGGTTTTCTAGTCAGTCCACCCGTGTACGGTATGGTATGTATGGTAGTATGGATGCTCCGGCCGTAGGAAAAGGGTGAAAACGTTTGGATGCGTGGGGGGAGACGGTGGGGCTCGCGACTGGACCAAGAGGGGCGTGAGCAGGAGCCAATTTCACCTAGAGATGAGATGTCTGCCAATCATTTCTCAACTAATCTTTTAACACAGTTATCGCGACATCACTTAAGTTAGTACTGAGTACCTTAGTAAGGTATGAGTAACCAGATGGGGGGTCCTTGCTGTAACTAACACCCAGTGATGAGTAGATTTTCTGTCTGCCATTGTCAGGTGGCCTCAGGCTACTTCTACTCTAGTACCTAGACCCCAAATAGGTAGGAACCTCTGTTCGCCGGCGCGGGCGCGGGCCTTCAGGCTAGTCTAACAATTGACTAGGATCACTGCTAGGATCCTTTGGGCTGGAACTACCCGGTACCTTACTAGGCAAGGTATCTACTTCTCTCCCGGCCTCTTGAGTCTTACTGAGTAACTATCCGACCCATCTTCCCACTTTTCCACTTTTCCGAGTACACTGCTCTTTCTCTACTGGCACCAATTAGTAAATGGCTGACAGGAGAAAGAAATACTGGAAGCACTTGATTGCAGGCACTTTACCTCGTCATTCTTTGATATTTATAGCGAACGAATTGTCGCACTCACCGTTCGGCCACCGCACATCTAGTCAATCCGGGCCAATTTTAATTAATATAATAGCCGATATTCCTCGCTTCGAGGAGCGAGCTAGCCTCTCCATACAACAAAGCATGATCTTCGGCTGCAGTCTAGGCAGGAACCCCCCTTACCGGTAATTCCCTCCCGCGTGAAGCTGATCAATGCAGTGAGATCATGTTGGATAGATAATTAAGCACGGTACCCCGTACGTACATGGTACCTAGTAGACAGCCTTAGGGGTTTTAGAACATAATTGTCTTCTGCGACCGTGATTTGTGCTGAAGCGCTTGACTGTGGTAAGAGGAGTAAGAGGAGTAAATGATATGCTGGTGGCTAGTGCTGGATAGAAAACAAGAGTATTATGATATTGTTGTACTCAATAATCCAGCAGGCAGGAAGACTGTGTACCCAGTAGCTCTGCTATAACTATAACTGTAGTTGGTCCAGACTCGAGAAAAGACCGGAGGGGGTGACGTCAGGGTGATGCGGACCGCCGAACTCCAGTGGAGACCCCCCCCCCCCCCCCAAATCTGATAAACTGGAATTCAACCTTGTCCGACGACTCAAACCACACCTGTACGAGTCCACTGCTGCAGTACATACAGTACGGACTACGGAGTACATCGACTCCTTCACGATTTGCAAGTCTAGTCTAGATACATACAGCTCTCAGCCTTATGGCGCTCCCCCACTCTCGACTTAGGTCTTACACAATCATTGGGATCCATAACCTTCATTTGACTCAATGCCCCTGCTAACTTTGTCTCTCTTGGTGGTATCTCCACTGATATGGGAGGTAAACCCGGTTAAGTAGCTTCGAGTAGATTGCAAAAGAAACAAGAAATCTCAAGTATTTTTTTAAGTTAAATCAATGGGTGCGTCGAGTCAAGTCGACGAGTAACCTTGTCAAAGCATAACTACTTACTCAGTAAGTACTCCCGGCGGAGCATGTGATGCCAAGCTTCCCGGGGTCTTCAACCAACTGAACTCGAATAGCACAGCTTGCTTGCTTGCTGAAAGATCCATGATGGTTTGTCCCGCTCGACATCACGATGGCTTCTCACCCCACGTATCAACGAGGTGCTGGCGTCGATCGCGGTCGTGGATAGGTAGAAGCTTCCCGTCTGCCGCTTCTCTTCCCCGTCCCTGCTGTAGAGTTTTGTTTCCTTCCTCCAACTGGCCAGCCAGCACTGGCTGATGACCTCATCCACTTGAGGTTGACGACGACTGGCGGCGAAGGCGGCGATGATGATGATGATAATGATGATGATGAATGATGCTGTAGTTTGGTCCTTTGTCGCACCACCACCACCACCAACACCACACCTTCTTCACCTCAATGGCGCCCAGGAACCGGTCCAGCACCTGTCACTAACGACACCGTGACGTCAAACCACCCTTCCCTCCCTTTTCCCCTTCTCTCCCAAATGCAGCCACGATTTTGCACACCTTCCGTGGGCGGTGATCTGCATCCGGCGAAGGTATTTATTCTTCGCTTTCGCTGTGTTCTTCTACACCTTCTTCACTAGATATTATTTTCGCCTTTCCTGTTCATACCTGGAATAATATTACTATTAATACCTGATACCCAATACCCCCCAATATCCAATCACCCTATCTCATACCCGTGCAGCTATACACATTCCGATCTCAATCCCAATTCACAGGTTGCGTCCTTCATTCCGACGATACCCCAGCGACGCGACCCTTTCCTCCCTTGGCTACTGCTATTGACTCCTTCGCCATCGGCTCCACGGGAATCGCTTATCATCCCCGGGATTTCAACTCTATCACCTTTGCGATCGATCTTTGGTTCTTAACAGCTACTTCACTTGAGCTCCTTGGCAAGACGCCATTTCATAGGCGATCATTGGTCCCTTCGGGCTTCCATTCCACTCACTTTGTATCGTCTCGCTAGCTAGCGCAGAAAGTTATTTATCATGTCTTCCAAGGCAGCGGTTAACCACCCCATGAACACGAAGCAGAAGGAGCAGGTAAG
Source organism: Aspergillus brunneoviolaceus CBS 621.78 (assembly GCF_003184695.1). Lineage (NCBI taxonomy): Eukaryota > Fungi > Ascomycota > Eurotiomycetes > Eurotiales > Aspergillaceae > Aspergillus > Aspergillus brunneoviolaceus. The sequence continues at coordinate 197,031 of NW_020290768.1, read as the reverse complement.
CGAACTCGCTGCCATTGGTGGAGGAACTGCGATACTGACCAGCATGTGATGCTAGGACATCAACCAAAAGCTGCAGCTCTTTGGTATCTATCAAGCGTTCAAAAATGGCAAGCTCCCATCGGTGAGTATCTGCTCCTCCAGCCTCTGGGTGATGAACGCGAACTCATTAGCTCTTTCATTATAGAACAAGCAATGTGACGTTGCCTTGAACACCGCGCTCCAGCACAAGGCTCTCTCTTCCCCGTCGAAAGAACTCTCCACTGAGGGACAAGGCCTTGTCCAAGATCTCCGTGATGTTATCAACAACGCCAAGAAGCTCATGCTGAGCAAGAATGACGGCCAGCTGCTTCAAGAATTCCTCTGGGAGGCTCAGAACATCTCCGCAGAAGATACAGAGAAGCCTGGTGTGCCTGTGACCAAGGACGCGGCTCAGCAGGATGCTCAGGAGTCCATCGAGGGACTGAAGACCTTGGGAAGACTCCTGATCACTAATGGAGAATTCAGAAAGCTTCGTACGTGAATCGTCCAAAAGATTGTACAAAACAACACCTTGACTAACAACCATTTGCAGTCAATGATGCGATGATCCTGGCCCGCGATATGGCTGGCGATATGTCCCAAAAGGCTTCCGACCGGCTGAGGCCATCGCAGGACCAACTTGATCAGATCGACGAGCCCGCCGAGGAGAATGTGTGGCATGAGCAACCGAACTTCTCGCAGCAAAAGGAACAGTTCAAGTCCCGCTTCAAGAAAAATAAGGAAGAGGTAAGTTTTTCTCTGATGTCGAATGCTATAACAACTCACACGTCATCAGGGCAAGCAAGACGTGACAGATACAGCCGCTCAGGCCGCGACCGGCGGACAGAGACCCCAGAGGGTCTCAGATGTCGATCCTCGTGCTGGTGTGACCGCCGGAGCACAGAGAGCTCAGGAACTGGTCTCAGACAATGTTCCCGAGGAACAGAAGGACCGGGCTCGTGAGTACCGTGAAAGAACCAAGAACTATCTGTCGGAGAAGATGCCTCAAGAGCGCCGCGACCAGGCCATCTGGCGATTGAAGAAGATGGTCATTGAAATCCAAGGCCATTCTGACTGTAAGTCATTGGGAAAACCACGCGAGCACCTTTTGACCTATAGCTAACCTTGAGATTGTTTATAGACCAGCAGGCTATTCGGACTTTGCTTTCAATGGCCGAGAAGTATGGCAGTCACACCCGTAACCTTTCTCAGCAGGGTGCTGGATCAGTCCAGGGCTTCCGAAGCGGTGATAAGATCCAGAAAATGGAAACAAACCTGAGGGTAGGTCATCACAGGCTGGATGTCTGCGTACAATCACTAACATGACATATAGACTCTGCTTGAGCGCTTCGCCAACAGCACTTCTCTTGACAACCTCTTCGACTCCCTCGACAACATTTACCGAGATGCGGACAGAGACCCCGAACTGAAGGGATGGTTCCGCAACATGGACACATTCATTAGGTATGTATAGATTTTGGCCAACACAGGAACTTCGCTAACGATTGATCTAGAAAAACTCTGACTGAGCAGGGTTACATTATGGAGGATGACTGCACCCGTCAGTGGAACCAGTTGAATGAGCACGGACGATACCTACTGCGTGACCGCTACAAGGACCACACAGATCGCATTTTGGATGAGATCAAGTTCATTGGTGATCAATTCAACCAAGATCCCCAGAACCTGGCATTCAGAAGCTCCTTGGAGAAGCTCTTCGAAGACCTTGGTCGGGACTCGAGCGGCAATGTGGCCTTCAAGAAGCATCTTCTCAAGGACATTCGGGATGTCATCCTCCCTGCTGCCTTTGAGAACGTGCGTTACGTCCCGGTCCCACGGATCGAAGTGTCTGACCCCTCAGCTGATGTGGTTGTGGAAAACCTCGTCATTGAGAGCGACAACTTGATGCCAAACGTGGTTGAATTCGGCAGCGACAACTACTTCCGCTGGGGACGCAAGAAGATTAGCAGCAAGAGAGACAACAAGATCATGATCTCTGTCTCGGGGATCCAAGCCGATCTTAGGGATGTCAGCTACTATATCAACCGAAAGCAGGGATTTCCAGCAATCACTGACACCGGTATCATGGACATCTTCTTGGGTGGTGAAGGTTTCGGGTTCAAGATCGCGGCCTCTACTGCCCAAAAGGAGGATAGTCAGCACTACATCAAGCTGGACAAAGTGTCCGTCAAGATTGACTCTTTCAACGTGAAGCTGAAGAAGTCGAAGCATAAGGCACTTTTCACCATCTTCAAGCCTCTGCTCTTCCGTGTCGTTCGTCCGACCCTACAGAAGGTCATTGAACAACAGATTCGGGATGCTTTCGCCAAGGGTGATGCCCTTGCGTACGAAATCCAATCTCGGGTCAACGAGGCTAAGGAGGCCAGCCGCGAGGACCCTGCCAACGCCCCCAATATCTACTCCCGCTACCTGGATGCTTTCCGTGCCCGTGGCGAAGAGAAGGCTCGCAAGGCCCAGGCCCAGGCCCAGGCTGCGGCCCAGCGTGGTACCAAGGTCCAGACCGCTACTACTCTTCACGATTCCATCTTCCCCGACATCAAGCTTCCTGGTGGTATCTCCAGCAAGGCTACGGAGTACAAGGAATTAGCCATGAAGGGTGAACGCTGGGAGTCCCCTGTCTTCAGCATTGGCAGTGCGTCCGAGTCTACCGATATTCCCAAGCCGGCAAGCATCTCCCGCAAGCGCCGCTCCCCTCTTGAGCAGGGCCCAACCACTGGGGCAGGCACCAATGGCTCTGCGGCTCTCGCTGACGGAAAGCCGACCACCGTAGGCGTGGCAGCTCTTGATGGTCGGGCGGTCAATGGCTCTCACGCCCTGGGCACCAACGGCTACACTAACGGTCACACCAACGGGCACGCCAATGGGCACGCCAATGGCCACACTAACGGTCACACTAACGGCTACACTGCCGGTACCAACGGCTATTCCAATGGCCACTCCAAGCCCTATGACCATGTGGCCGCCTCCCGCGGCTTCTCCGACGAAGTCAACCAAGCGTTCGGCAATGGCCACACTAACTTGACTGCCAATGGCCGTCCCACTGTCCCTGGTGCTCAGACCGCATTCAACCCTCAGACCGCTTAAGCTACGCCTGAAGGACTGGACCCAAGACAATTCGCAAAACAATGACGGCTTGCTGGGATTCCCTCACAAAAACCAAAGTAAACGAAGCTTGGTTTACCAAGCTAATCAGCTCTTTTCTTATGTCTTGTTCTCTATTTCCTGTTATTGATACCGATACCTGTTTGTCAGTACTGCGTACTGGGATTTCTCTGTGTCGCACTCTTTTCTCTCCACTTCCATACCACGTGTATTAATGATTGTTTATGTCGGTTGATTCCCTGCTCTGGTTTGTGATTTATGTTGTGAGATATCTCAGTAGTTAATGATTAATCCATTGGATCTATGATGTCATTCTATTTTACTTGCCATTCAAGTGTAAAAGGTTCCGCCCAAAATATCCTACCAACAATAGTAATATATCCAATGATGCAAAATTATAGTACACCACACCCACTCCTGCATCCGCCTCTTCACTTCAAATTCTTTAAGGGAACTGATTGAAATCATAAGCCCAGAATGGCATTGAACAATTTTATCTCTCCTATCCCCCATCCCCTTTCTATCTTCTATTTACCCATACCGTATCCGATCATAACCATTAAAGAAAAAGAGAATTTTAAGCCAAGGACAAAAGTAGAAAGCAACAACAATTTTACATCTCCTCAAAGTACTTTTCCCAGCCCAGCTCCTGCAGTTTCGTACCCTTCAGCTCCATGTTCTCGGCGCGAGCACTCTCAGCGTAGGCCTCGACCTTCTTCTGGATGGCCGGGTCAAAGGCACCGAGGATGCGGGCGGCCAGCAGAGCCGCGTTGATGCTGTTGTTGATGCCGACGGTGGCGACGGGGACGCCTATTGTATGGTCGCGTTAGCGGGGGTGATGCATTAAGTGAAAGTGATGGTAAGGGGAGGTATGCGGGGGGTTTTGGGAAAAGATATGTTGTTGCCGATTATGCGTGTACATAGGCAAAAGGTTCATTGGGGGTAGAGTTACCTCGAGGCATTTGCACAATGCTATACAGACTGTCGACACCATCCAGCGAGCTACCCTTGACGGGTACGCCGATGACAGGGAGGGCGGTGTGCGCGGCAGCCATGCCGGGGAGGTGGGCGGCGCCACCGGCGGCGGCGATGATAACCTTGATTCCGCGGGCCGCGGCGCCGGCGGAGTACTCGGCCATGAAGGTGGGGGTGCGGTGGGCGGAGGTGATGTCGACGGCGGGCTCGATGCCGAAATAGTCGCGCAGGAGCTTGAGGCCGGGGACCAGGGTCTTGAGGTCACTGTCGGAGCCCATGATCACGGCGACCGAGGGGGCGGGCTTGGAGGGCCCGGAGGAGGACTGCGGCTTGGTCTTGACGTCGCTGCGCTGGGCGCGAATCTGGTCGACGACCTCGATGAGCGGCTGGATGTGGGTCTCGGCCTCGTGCATGGTGGCAGCGGTCACAGTGATGTGGCCCATCTTGCGGCCGGGTTTGGCGGCGCCCTTGCTGTAGAGATGGATGCTGGCGTTGGGGATGGAGAGGGCGTGCTCGGCGGCGGTGAGGTGGGTATCCGGAGCGGCGCCGCCAATAATGTTGAGCATGATGGAGGGCTGGCGGAGCTCGAGGCTCTTGGGAGGAATGGGGAGGTCGAGGATCGCGCGCAGGTGGGCTTCGAATTGCGACATGGCGCATCCTTCGATGGTGTAGTGACCCGAGTTGTGAATCCGGCTGGCAATCTCGCACAGGAGAAGGCTGTCATCCTCCAAGAGGAACATCTCGACACCGAAGGCACCCTTGCCGTCGAACGCGGCGACGGCCTTGCGGGCCAGTTCTTGGGCCTTCTGGTTGATCGCATCGGAGACGTTGCGGGCGGGGGCGTACACGAGCTTGCAAACCGAGTCTTCTTGGACGGTTTCAACGGTGGGGTAGGAGAGGACGGTGTCCTTGGTCTTGACAACCATGACGGCAAGTTCCTATACAATTGCTGGTCGTTAGTGTCGTATACTTCGTGGTATGTGTGGCGGATTGAGGGCAAAGGGACCCGAGGACGAACCATCTTGAAATAGGCCCATTTCTCGGCATACAAGGGCCGGCCCTTGAGAGCTTCCAGAGCTTCGGGGATGTCCTCTTTCGTGCGCACATGGAAGTTTCCTGGTTATGCCATCAACCTCGTCAGTGATCCTGCACCAGAAGGCGTTGGCAGAGAAAGTATGACTCACCGCGTCCATCATAAGCCATAGTCTTCGACTTGAGCATCATAGGATAACCCAACTGCTCGCCCACCTTAGCCAGTTCCTCCGGTGTGTTCTCAGTAAGCTCGCGGTGATCGGCCATGGGGATGCCGTATTGTCTGAGGTGCTCCTTCTGGTCGAACTTGTTCTGAATCGTGCGGATCGCCTGCCAGCTGGGCTCAATCTTGACCTGGGAAGCGATCTCCTCGAGAGCGTAGGTATCGACATGTTCGATCTCAGCGGTGACCACGTCGCAAGACTTGGCCAACTCGCGGACGGCTTCGCGCTCCTTGAACGAGCCAGTAACGTGGTCGTCGTGGGAGCTAATCTGCTTGGCCGGGGAGTTCTCCGCATCGAGGACATTGCATTGAATATTGAGTCGGTTGGCGGCCTCGACCATCATACGGCCCAATTGGCCTCCACCAAGAATTCCGACCTTCGGGGAGTTCCACATGTTGCTGGTGGACTTTTTTAGACCGACAAAATGCACGACGGAGCAAATATAAAAAAAGTTGACGGGAAAGCGACGAGCGAATGGCCGAAAACGGAGAGGATCTGGGGAAGGAGAAATTGAGCCCCTCAGTCACGTGGGATCCCGATAAGCGGCTGTCGGGGCCAATCACGGTGGGTGGTTGCCGGGGAGCCGCTCTTCCTCCCCGCGCGCGCGCGTCACGAGCCGTCGATTAATCAATCAATCAATCACTCAATCCATCAATTAAACAATTGCATCACATTGCTTTCCTGCGGCCTCTTATCTCTTGCTTACCATTCTCCTGCCTTTTCAAACAGAGGCAGAAGTTATTGTCGTGATTATGTCGCTTGGTAAGTCTCTGCGCTGCAGTCCAGTCTTCAGTTATCCCTTCACAAGCTAGTCTAGCTCAAGTCCGCTTCCTTATACAACTTGGATCACATCTTGCTCACTCAGCGCGCATTTCAGACGAAGAGAGCCTCGAGACCGCTGCCAATGGCGGTACCATAGACCCGTATGCTAGCCTATCTGCTTGGCTCTCCATACAACGCTGATATTATCCCTGCCAGCTCGAAATGGCCCAACATTGTCGAACCGCTCCTTGAGCGACTCCAACATGTGCGCAAGCCCCAAGATACCACACGCGCGTCTAGATCACCGAGTCACTGACAAGCATCCGGTCCAACAAGAACGTCTACAATGCATTCCCCATGCCCCGCGTGCCCGCAGCACCAGCGCAACCACCCACTCTCCCCTCCGCCGCCACCATCCTAGCACAAGATCCTACCCCTACAACAAACAACAGCACCGGCAGCACCGGCAGCACCGGCGCCGACACGAGCAAGCCCCCCAACCTTCAAACCCCACCGCGACCAACAGCCACCTCCCCAACCACGACGCCTCTATCCAGTGGCGAACGCATCCCGGACTCCCAGCCAGGCCCATCATCATCATCAACCTCCACCAACGCACCCACCCTCCCGGCGCCCCTCGACCATCTCCTGACAGCCATCTCTACCAACATCCGCACGCTCTTCCCCTCCAAACCGCCCCACACCATCCAGCGCCTCGCGGAGCTCATCCTCCGTCCTACGGCGCACTACCGCACCCTCCCGGCGTACCTCCGCGCCGTCGACCGCGTCGTCTCCGTCACCAGTCCCGCGGATATCTTCCCTTTCCAAACCACCACCGGCACCCAACAACCAGTGCTGTCTCACCACCAACAGCCCAACGGCACCCTTAACGGCAGCGCGACGGCGGCGGCGGCGGCGGCCGAACCGAGCTTCATGTTCTCCGTCGACAACGCCCTGGGCAGCGACGAGTCGCTCGGCGGGGCGCTACTCACCCCGATCCCGTGGTTGCACAACGCTGCGTCGTCTCCCAACGGGGAAGGCGACCAAGAAGCCGCGGGTGGTAGCGTTGTAGGCGTGATCGGGCAGAGTGAGACTGGGTTTGCGGCGGCGGCGGAGACCACTACAATCGGCTCAGGGGGTGGTCTTGGTGGTGGTGGTGGAGAGTCTACGACCGCCACGACGACGGGAGAGATCGATCCTGAGAACGAGGTGATGGGCGGCATGGAGTCGGTGCCCACCGAGCCGGGCGTGGAGGACGTTCCGCATGCGCGGGGTCCGCCTGTCGTTGGGGTCGAGGATCTGGGATTACAGGATGGGAAGGGAGTGGAGATGGATCTCGATGGCGCGGCGGAGAGTGGCCAGCAGCAACAGCAGCAGCAGGACCAAACTCAGAAGGAGAGCCAGGAGTCGGCTGCGGGACTGCAGGGTGACCCGCAGCAGCAGGAACAACAGTCGAGTCAGGGAGAGGGCCAGGCTCAGGAAGGTAATGCTAAGCCTGGTACAGATGGCGATGGAGACATCGCGCTGGAGGATGCAAAGGCGGAAGAAGTGTCTGCGACAAGCGAAAAGGACCAGCAGCAGCAGTAGAAGCAAGGTTGAGGGGGGGGCTATGGATTGGCGTCTATCTGTGTCAAAATTCAAACTATGATTTAGCATTGCATGCATATCTATGAACCTGCATTGATGGTGAGCGAAGGCTCTCGAATGTGATTCGGTAGTTTCGCTGCGAGGCATGTACTTGGCTTACAGGCTCGAATGTGGAGCCTGGAGGTCCTTGCGTCCTTCCCATAAGTGCCACGACAGGGAAAATACAGGGGAATACAGTGACCAAGGAACTTCAATTCTCATGTTGAAATTTGATCATCCAATTGTTGCGGTATAAGATTTATAGGCCGTCGGAAAGAAGGCGTTCTACCTGAAATAGGGAGAAATCAAAAGAAACGAAAATCATACAACACCAAGATAGCACCATTCGCTGTCCAAGAAACCAAGGAATAAACAAAACAAAGAAACTCAAGTCAGATCATTAGAGGGTCGTGACATGCAGAGAGATATGCAATATATGGCCAAAATGCCAATGCTCATAGACAACCAGTGACAAGACAATCATTATATACCCAGAAGAGTTGTGCGTCTAACACAGGAGGACTTAGGCTGGTTCCACCGTTTGGAGAGGAACGTAGCGGCCCTCGTCCAAGTCGGAGCCTCGGGCTCTCTTGCCCGTGACAAACGACCAAACCTCGGCGCCAGTGTTGCGAATCCAGTGGGATGATGATCGGCCACCGGAGGAGGAGGAGCCGGTGACCGAGAGAGTCGCGGCCCACCAGCTCTTCTGCGAGGACTTGAAGTCGGTGTTCGCTTCTGAAATCTCCTTGAGAAGCTTGTCAGCGTCCATCCATTTGGGACGGCGCCAGAGTTTGAGGAGAAGACTGCTAACTACAACTGAGACACTGGAGGCAGCCATGGCGGCACCGGCGGCCATTGGGGGGAGCATGAACCCGAAGGGAAGGAAAATGCCCATGGCAAAAGGCAGTCCAATGACGTTATAGAGACATGCCCACATCAGGTTCAGCTTGATTCGGTTGAACACCGACCGGGATAAATACAAGCTTGCTGGCACAGACAGCAGGTCATCGGGCCGCATGAGAACGACGTCGGCTGCTTCCATGGCAACATCGGTTCCAGAGGCAAGCGCAATACCGACAGACGCAGTAGCCAGGGCGGGAGAATCATTGATGCCATCACCAACCATGGCAACTCGATCGCCGGCCTCTTGCAGCGAAGCGACAATAGCTTGCTTGTCCGAAGGGGACACGGAAGCGTGAACTGCATCGGTCGAAATACCGACAGCTGCAGCGATCGAAATGGCAGTTGCATGGGTGTCACCCGTGATAAGGGATGTCATGATGCCCATGCGATGCAAAGCCGCAACTGCTGCCGGAGCGCTGCTTTTCACAGTATCCCGAAGCGAGATGGTACCGGCATACTGGCTATCAATGGCCACGTGGATCTGGGTGATACCAGCAGGAGCTTTGGCATTGATACTTTCCATATCATTTGAGGATTGAGGCTCGGCAGATTCTGGGACTGCGACGTCTCTGGATCGCAGAAAAGTAGCATTACCCACCAGAACGCGATATCGGATGCGCTCGGCACTAGAGGTTGGTTCGACCAGTGCAGAGATACCTTTTCCGACAATGGCTTCGACGTCACCCAAGCTTCCTGGAAGACCGCCGTCTCCGGGATTACCTGACTCAGTCTGAGCGGCGGCAAAAATGGCTCTTCCAATAGGGTGTTCGCTGCTCATCTCCGCAAGACCAACAATAAGCCACCATAATCGACGCCGCCAGTCGTTCGCAGTCCACTGGGGCTCAATTCTGGTTTCTGCAACGCTCATCTTCCCGGTTGTCAAGGTCCCCGTTTTATCGAAAACCACATGAGTGATCTTTGTAGCGGCTTCGAGAACAGCACCACCCTTGACGAGAATACCCTGCTGCGCACCTACACCTGTTCCAACCATGACGGCAGTGGGCGTGCTCAAACCCAGGGCACAAGGACAGGCGAAAACAATCACCGAAATGCAGAGCTTCAGACAGACCATGACTTTGCCCCCATTGCTTTCTGCTAAGAAAACCTTGGGTGGATGGGGCAGAATATGGCTCATAAACATCCAGCCGAAGAAGGTGACCAGGCCAAGACTGATGATAGCCGGCACGAAATACCCGGCTACCACATCGGCCATACGTTGAATGGGAGCTCGACTCGTTTGGGCATCCTGGACCAGTTTGACGATCTGACTAAGCTGAGTGTCTTTACCTGCGCGTGTGACTTTGAAGTCCATCGAGCTTGTCCCGTTGACTGTTCCGGCAATAACAACACTGCCCTTGGATTTGTGGATAGGAAGGGCTTCACCCGTGATCATACTTTCATCGACATAGCTTTCGCCGCGAATGACGATACCATCTGCCGAGACTTTATCTCCGGGGTGGAGCATCACGATGTCCCCAACTTCGATGAGCTCAGTAGGGATCAGTTTTTGCCCAGGGCCCGAGGTCTCATGTGCTGCGGGATCCGACTGTCTGTCCTCCGATGGTGAGGTCTTGATATCCCACTGCTCAGCCATTTTCTCTGCCGCAATAGGGTCATCGTAGATAGTAGTCATTGAAGGCGCCAAGGACATGAGTCGCGAAAGTGCAGCCGAAGTTTGACCTTTAGCTCTGTTCTCCAACCATCTTCCCAGCGTGATAAATGTGAGAAGCATCGTGCTTGTGTCAAAGACCGTGCTAGGTCTCGAGTGACCACCCGAAAACATCGCGACGATCATGGTGAAAATGCTGTAGAAAAATGCCGCGGATGTACCCAGCATGACCAAAACATCCATGGTCGGTGACCGATGTTTCAGAGATTTATAGCTGGCCACATAAAAGCGCTTTCCAATGCCGAACTGAACAGGGACAGTAAGTAAAAGGCAAGCGACGTCACCCAAGTAGAGACCGCAAAAGAGCGGGACACGACCGAAATCAAGTGCGGGAAGGTACATGGGTAGAACCATGTTGATGAGGAATACCGGGACGGCGAATGAGGCGGAGAAGAGGAACGCGCGTTTCCACTCCTGAACCTCCTTGGTTTTCGAGAGCGAATCGAGTTGCGCATTCGTGTCATCTGACTGCAACACCAAGGCATTGTATCCAGCTGCCTCAATAGCTTCGACGATCGATCGAATACCGAGCATGGAGGAATCGAAGGATACTTTGATTCGGGAGGAACTCATGTCCACGGAGGCCGAAGACACGCCAGGCTTTTGGAGGAGGTCATCCTCCAAGCACGTTGCCGAGGCAGCATCGCGCACACCGTGAAGACTGAGGGTAACTTGGCCGACACCCTTCGACGAGAGGTTTTGCGCTTCGGAAGATACTAGGGCTGTATCGAAACCCGCATCGTCGATAGTATTGAGAATCCTCTGAATTGGTAGAACAGACGGGTCGTGAACAAGAATCGCTCGTTCCGCAAGTAAACTGATGTTGAACTGCACCAATCCATCCACTCCATTAAACGCATTTTGTATGCTCGCGGTGCATGCACCGCATGTCATGCCGTCTATAGATACCGTGGTGACCATCAGAGAGGATTTTGATCCCGTCAAGTCCTGCAAAGATTGAGAGCTATCCTGAGCCGTGGAGGTTTCCAGCACCTTTGCACTAAAGCCACGATCTTCAATCAGCTCTGCAATTTGATCCGGGGTGATGACCGAGGCATCGTGTTCGACAACGGCGCGCTCCGAGAGTAGAGACACGCTGACTGAACGAACACCCGATGCCTCGTTCAATCCTCCTTCGACCGCGGAGGTGCAAGCGCCACAAGTCATGCCTTCCACTGCCAGTGTCGTGGTTGATATGGAGGATTTCGCCGTGCTTTCGGTCGGTAGGATTGAGCTGTCCGTGGAGATGACCTTGGCGTCAAAACCGCTATCATCGATAATTTCGGCGACCTTCTCCGGTGGGAGCAAGCTCGGATCGTGGTGCACAACGGCGCGGCCCATCATCAAGCTCACGGTCACCTCGCCGGCGCCTTCCACTCCCTTGAAGGCCCCTTCGACAGCGGAGGTGCAGGCGCCACACGTCATACCCTCCACACTAACCGTAGTGGTAGCCATATGAGCGGGCGATCGATCGTTGAGAGAGCCATGGTCTCCGTCGCGGAGCAAGGCGGTTGATGAGGCCGCCATGTCGCACGGATTTGGTGGTTGGTGGTGACGACCAGGCGAAGAAAGATTGTCGGCTGGCGGCAGTATTATCGCATAAGAACGTGGGTTAGACGGGAGGGGGATGGATTGCTGACGGAGCGGGTGTTCGGAAGGGTAATATATGAATGAGTAGCTAGACTAGCAGTAACGGAGGGAACCGCAGGTTGTCATGCAAGGATCGCTGGAGACTTGGCTATTGATCATGTAATAATAAGATGGATTTATATTGAGACTAAGAAAGTAGTACCAATAATGGACCTAGCCTGTGCAAAGACCGGATGGGGCCGGAAGAGACAGATTTGGGATTTCCAGTTGAAGAAGACGACCGGGCGCTGCAGAGTGCAGTCAGCCCGAATCCATCACTCAATAGACTAACAGAATGATAGCATAACAATCGTCTCGCAAAGGAATGCCAGGGTAGGCAATCAACGCCGGTTAGGGATTGAACAAAGAGTGGGAAAAGTGGCCCACGTTGTTTTCTTCTTTTTTCTTTTTCCTTTTTTCTTTTTCTTATTTCTTTTTTGTCCTTCTTTCCCTTTCTTGATTGTTCTGGACAATAACAATAAGAGAATCCAATGGAGAAACCCACTTGGTGAGTTGATCGAGGAAAATTACCTCCGACTTCTCTCCACTTTCAAGGAATGCCCGGCCCCGCTTACGTGTGAAAAGTCCCCATGCTCTACGCCCATTCGTGTACTGTATCGTCGTCGGCAGTCGGCTCTGCTACGTACATATGAGTACAAAACTATTATCAATCCATGAACCATCATCTGTATTCCGTTCGATTCAACCTCCGTTCAAAGTCTGGATTTCGATATGATTTGAACAACCGAGGCTGCAGGCTGCAGGCTGGCCAGACAAGTCTCATCCCGGAACACGAAGAATGGTCATGATTAGCCCTGCATGCCAGTCAGCAAGGAGTATTCCGTTTCTGGAATCAGGTCTCTTTGAATTCAGAAGCAGACTTGACAACCAGTCATCAGGCGATCCGAGCACCTGGAGGAGCTCAACACCACCAGGTCTTGTTGTATCTCGAACTGGGTATCATCATTGCGTAACGAGAGATCGTCTGGCGGCCGTCGGACTCCGCAGACCAGGTAGCTAGGTGTAAGACATGCGAACCCCACCTCGTTGAAAGAGGAACAATGCTGTGTGCAGACTTGGCTGAGACACCCGGGTCACCTTGAATGATATTGTGCTTTTGCGAACGTTTTCAAGTATCGAGACCGTTAGATCTAGACAACCTGTCATGCTTAGCTGTCAAGAAAAGACAGTGGAAGGGTTCTGGGGTTGAAACATCGGGTGGCTCTGACGTTTCAACTATAGAGCTGTAGCTCCTGGAATGGTTCCAGACTTGAGATTGCAGTGGTTCTCAATAGATGAAAGTCGACCAGAGCCTCACCTCAGTCGAAACGCCCATTGAAGCGAGCGACTCCGAGGCAGTCCTGACAAGAACGATAGCAAATTGGAGAGCCGAAAGTAGAGTCCATTAGGTTGGATGCCTGTTTGTAGAGTCCCGGAATCACATGGCCGGATGTCACTCCCACCATGTTTGCATCGCAGGCAAACACCGCCATAACATCCATCCCAGCATCGGTCATCGATTCAACGATTCATCCCACCGACCGCCGACAATTACCGGCACCTCCGAGCTGATTTTCCACTCTAACTGCTTATCAGCGCTTGCAGAAACTGCAGACGCAACCATCTGAGGCTTACCTTCAGCTTCTTGAATTCATCACAACCGGCCTAGACAGCCAAGGCAATCGAACGAGTGTGATATCGAGCCATCGTATTCCAGGTGGCCGACAGACAGCAAGCATGGACCAAATCCACACCCGGGCCATCGAGGCTCTCCAGCCGTTCATCGCTCTTGCCAATTCGTCCAGCGCCAACTCTCCGCGCTTTGTCGCCAATATCATCACAAATGTAACCTCCAACCCACATACGTTCGTCTTCGCAGAGCTCCTGGAGACCGCGGCCGTCCAAGCCCTCCGCTCCCCGGACACCCCTGCAGAATACCAGAGCTACCTGACGTTGCTCGAGATCTTCGCCTGGGGCACATGGCAAGACTACCAAGGTGAGTTTTCTCTAACATATCTCCTTCCCAAACCGTGGCAACACAACGCAAACACAATGCTCAGCACACTCAATCACTCTCACAGAAACACCCAACCTGCCCGCTCTCAGCCCGGCCCAGACTCTCAAACTCCGCCTCCTCACCCTCCTCACCCTCTCCTCCACCATCCAACCCCTCACCTACACCGCCCTCATGGGCGCTCTCTCCATCACCGCCCCCGCCGACCTCGAATCCCTCGTCACAACCGCCATCTACTCCTCCCTGATCACCGCCCGCCTCTCGCCGGCCTCGACCCCTCCGGCCGTCAACGTCACCGCCATCGCCCCGCTCCGCGACGTCAAGCCTCAGTCGCTCTCCAGCATGATCACCATCCTTACGCAATGGGAGACGCGCTGCGGCGACGTCATCAGCGACATCGAGGCCGAGATCGCCAAGATCAAATCTGAGTCGGCGAAGCGGCGGGCCAAGGAGCACGAGCGTAACCTGATCTTTGAGCAGACGCTGGCCGCGTACCGGGCGGAGGCCGCTAGTGCTGCCGGTGGAGGCGAGGGAAGCGCGGCCGGCGGGGCGCGGAAACACTGGAGCCAGCAGCAGCAGGCCTTCCGAGGTGGCGGCCTCGGCGGCAACAAGCGCGAGTTTAGTGCGGACGAACTGGATGATGATGACGGGTATTGGGAACATGGCAATGACTACGATAGTATTCAGGCTTTAGGGGGGTCAAGGATGGACATTGACGAAGGGTCCGGCTTCGGGAGAGCGGCGGGGTCAGGAGTGGCCGGGGCCCGACATCCAAAGCGGATCTTGGGGAAGAAGTCGTAGGTGCTTTCTTTCTAGCACGAGAGGTATGTGTTGGGTCGAAATGAAAGGGTTCGAAAGTACTTTTTGATCTCGCCCTGCTTACGCATCGATACCATCATATTGCATGAATATGACCATCCTATTCGCAAGACACAGAAACACAGCGACGGGGCCATCAAGGTTTATTAGACTATCCCTACTGTGAATTATGTCCACGTTCAACCAGAAGAACAAGAAGAAAAGTGCAAGAGAAAGCAACGCTCCATGTTCTCATAACTTTGGGTATTCGTTCATCACACACACACACAGAACCAAACGCCAATTAGCAACGCCTACGCACCAAAAGACTACACAACCACCTGTTCAGTGATTCTCGGCCAAATGCTAGAGGGATGTCAGCGCCCGAGTGTCCGTAGCCCATGCAAGATCCAGGGAAGGAGACTAGTACTTACCGACCACTCCGGAATGTTTCGTATCTGCTGCCACATGAACTTCTCCAGCTTGTTGGCACTCTTGGCATACGGCGTGTTCTCGTTGTTGTACCTTCGGCAGTTGTCGAAGATCAACATGGCATCCTTGATGAAGTCTTGCGGCGTCGGGTACATATCCTTCTCGTGTTTCTCCTCCATCGTCGACAGGTCCATGGGTTCTTTGATGACTTCATAGTAATCCGGCACTTCGTCTCGGTTGACCGGTTGTGTGAACGGCCACGCGGCACTGTGGTTCTGCATGTCATTGAGCAGATGCAGAAGTTGATTGTAGTTCGGCCCGTGGCGGGGCTGGCGGGCCAACTCGTCCATATCGGGCGACCATCCCGACTCTTTGATAGCTGGGATCAGCAAGGGATCGATCTTGCATGCTCCGTTCTTCCACTCCTTGGGGGGCGCATGGATGATGTGTGACCGACTGAACGCCCGGATCTTCGCATGGACCGCCTCCTTCTGTTTGAGAAGCATGCGGCCAACCTCGAGATAGCGTATCGTGGGCAGCATGGTACACTGCATGATTGTTCCTCCCTCGTAATCCTTGATGTATCCCATCCAGACAGACTTATCCAGCGTGATTTCTTTAGTGAAACCCTGCTTCTTGAAGTATCCGATAGCGTAGTTATCAGCGTAGGTTAAAAAATGCATGATGTCCGATGTCGCCTTGACGTAATCCTGTATAAAAAAAACTCGTCAATAGCTGTCTTCCCCCACCAGGAAGCTTGCATGCTGACCTTCAAATGGGACATGAGATGCGCACCATATCCTTTGACTTGCTGGTCAGAAGAGATGGCACAGAAGACGATCTCGGCAAAGCGGCGACTGTTGAACGGACGGTATGTGATGCCTCTGTATGCCCCATTAGCCCAGCCCAATACCCCAGTTACCTTCCCATCACACATATACGCACCCGACCACTTCCAGGGGATGCTTGACGATTGCGATAGACAGATGCGACCGGTCGTAGACTAAGCGCGCGATATAGTCCTTGGGCATTTTGGGGAGTTGTTTCTGGAAGATACACTTGAGGCCGGTGAGGACGACGAAACTGTCGCGCGAGCCATCGTTGTTGACCACACGAAACTCAATCTCACCACGACGCTCTTCGAGTACGGCCGGCTGTTATGAGTTGGAGTTGTTAGTCTCATCCATAGCCGGGGCGGAGGTGCTGCGCAAGCTTACCTTCTCCGGGAACGGGACAATCCTCATGGGCGGCTTATCGAGGGGTTCATCTTCTGTCTGAACGCCGAAGAGATTAGTACAGTGTTCCAATCATCACCCTAACATTCCAGTTTTGATATGCCCACCTTAAGCTCCTCCCCCGGAGAATCGGTGCGCGCTTTCTTGCTCCGTTGCTGCGAATCTGGGGAAAGGGCCTCCTCCGAAGCTTTCCGCTTGGTACCTGGACCTCAACCTAATTTAGTAACGATTCCAGCTGCCTGACCGCGAGCTTCAACTCACTCTCTGATGTAAGTGCGGGCATAATGTGAATTGCGACTGTTTTCAGGAAGGGAGATTCTGAACGAGCGACTGACTGACTTGACGTGGAGCTGAGGCAAATAGCGCGCGGGCGTCCCTCTCGGCCTCTCCACCTGCTGCCGATACGGGGGGGGGGGGAAACGGTCTGGAACTATATTGATCCGGCGCAGTTAAGCCAGATAACCATTTCGATGATTACGACAACAGCGAACTAGTTACGTTGCTAGGACTTTATATCAAAGCAATCTTCTCTTCTGTTTCATTTTGTGAAGCGTTTCTCTTGCCTAACAAAGCCTTTCTCTACCAAATTGTTCTTGTTCGTCACGCCTCAATGTCTCTGAACCAAGTCTGGGAGGCAGCTTCTGCGAGCCCTTATTCTCCCCTTATCGCGAAAGATAGCCAGTTCTTCGTCGGCTTTAGTCTCCTGCTTGCTGGTGAGCTCAACCTGCCTCTTGTCGCTATTATACTGTCCGGTTACTGACCTTTCAACCCACTAGCCTTCATACTTACTGGTCTCTTTGGATTGAGTCAGTGACCGACCCATTAAGATTCGAATTTGACCTTATTCTCGCCATGTGCTTACCGATTGACCAGACCGTTCATTCACCAGCATTGCCCTGTTCGGCGTCCCAGCATCGCTGGCGTTTGGGTAAGAAACACGCCCGCGGTCCCACCAAATCGGCCATGACTAACGTCCGTGGAACAGCTTCGGAGCCGTCTATATGATCTGTGCCGTTGGAGTTTACGTTTAAAGTTCCAGTTACCTCCTCTGATACCCATGTACCATATCCTGGAAAGTTGAAAACCAAAAAAACGAAGCATATATCTACACCACCTTTGTTTCTCTCTCTCTCTCTCTCCCTCCCTCATTGCAATCCTCATATAACCTATTCCACACGCATCGTACCGCTGCCGCCACGCTCAGTCCGAGCCAGAAAACCATGGCGGACGTGGAACCCATCTTCACCGCGGTCTCCAGCAACGCCCACCACCTCTACACCCTCCTCCAATGCATCGGATTCGCGCCCAAGGCCACCGTGCAACTCACGCCCGACGGCATCCGCTTCTCCGTGGAAGAAACCCGAACGGTGCAGGGGCTTGCATTCCTCGACAAGGCCCTCTTCACCAGTTACACCTTCAATCCACCACCAGCCGCAGCTCGCACCCCCACCGACGAGCATAGCAACCATGATGACACCGGGCCCCCCTCCACCGACGACCCAACCTCCTACTACCCGTGCTTCGAAGTCTCGCTCACCGCCCTTCTCGAAACGCTCAAGATCCTCGGCATCAACGACAACTCCACATCCGGCGGCAGCGGCTCCTCCCGCGCCGGCAGCGTGCAACCGGCCCCTTCCCACAGCGCCTTCACCACGCCAGCCCTCCTCCTCGACCGCTCGTGCACCCTCCGCTACGCCACAGAAGGCAGCCCCTTGAGCGTCACGCTCACCGAGACCGGCATCCAGACCACCTGCGAATTAACCACATACGAGCCCGAAGGTGGCGAGATCGAGATCCCCTTGCAACGCGACGCGATCATTATGAAGATCATCATGCGATCGGCCTGGCTCCACAACGCCATCACCGAGCTGGCAGCCACGGACCCGACCGTCCTCAAAATCTCGGCCTCCGCGACCCACGAGCCGTTCCTCGCGTTGGCCGGCGCCGGCGGCTCGTTCAGCGAGTCCTCCGTCGAGTTCTCCGTCGAGAATCAGCCCCCCACCGCATCCGGTGCCGCTCCCCGTGAGGATAATGATGAGGGTGCCTCCCGCGCGAAACGAGCCCGCCTCGCCCCGACTGTCACCGAGACATTTCTGGTCAGTCCGCCCTCCTCGTCATCGTCGGGGGGGTCGCAGCACATCCGACAGGATTACAGGTTCAAGGCGATCCAGAAAGCGAGCCGCGCGATGGCCGTGGCGAATAAGGTCAGTATCCGGGGCGATCGGCAGGGGGTGCTGAGCTTGCAGTTCATGATCGAGTCCGATGTCCATGCTGGCACCAGTGGGGCGAGGTTGTCGGCTAGAGGGGGTTTGGCGCCTGTGGTCAGTTTCGTAGACTTCCGGTTCGTGCCGTTGTTGGATGATGACGCAGAGGTCCTTTAGAGTTTAGAAATGAGTCGTTTTCCCCATTGTAGCTTGTGTCTTTATCTAGCGGTCTTGAACGACAGGATAGTGTGAAGGAGATACTAATAATGTAGTTGAACTGCAGTTTCCCCCCCCCCTAAACGCCGGCGTATGCTTTCTGCTGATATTTGTGCATGATGTACAGTACATGAAGTAGGCTAATGTGGACTGTACCACTTTTGATCCTTGATAGGATGAACATCCCCTATCCTCGTAAAAACCACGCCATGCATAAGAGCCTCGAATCGGCCCGCAGGCAGCCAGCGACATAAAGTCACAATCACATAACCTGCAGACACCCGTTAGCATTGAATCGTCGTACCATGGATGGGCATTGCAGCATACCTCAGCGATCGACTGGCGCTCAATGATGGACTTCTGGCGCTCGTTCCGTGAAACCCGGTAATAGTAATCGCTGAAATCGCCGCACTGCATGTGACGCAGGAACTCTTCGTCGTGGGTGATGACGATCAGCTGGAAGTTGGCCTGCTGCTGGCGCGTGCGGATGATGTCGTGGAGGGACTCGGCCAGCGAGCGGATGTTGTCGCGGTCGAGATTGGTGGTGGGCTCGTCGAGGGCGATGAGGCCGCAGTTGACGCCGAAGCACTCGGCCAGGGCGAGGCGGATGATGATGCTGGCCAGCACCTTCTGGCCGGCGCTGCAGCGGCCGCGCATGTCCATCTCGGCGCCCTGCTTGACCATGCAGACGCGGTAGTTGTACGAGCGGTTGCCCTTGGCGTTCTCGTTGTCGGAGCGGATGAGGATGGTGTCGACGTCCGTGCCGCGGTAGGTCTTCTGCCAGAGCTCGCCGACGATGGCGTTGATCTCCTCCATCTTCAGGCCGTGGTACTTCATGATGGCCTTGTCGAGGGCGCCGCCGTAGCGCGCCAGGTCGTCGACCGCCGCGCGCGTCGTCTCCACCTTGATGTGCGCCTCCTTGTACTTGCTCGCTGCGTTCTTGTAGTCCGTGTCCCAGTCGGCGAGCAGCTGCATCAGCTGGTCGTCCTTGGACTTCATCTCGCCCATCTTGCTCGCTTGCTTGGCGGCCAGGGCGTTGTGCTCGCGCGTGCGGCGCTCCGATTCCTCCTTGAAGCGGCTGCGGTCGACCTCGGCGTTCTGCGCGGCGAGTTGCTCGATCTCCGCATTGACTTTGTCCAGGGCCCGGGTCGCCTGGCGGTACGTCAGGTTGTCGGCGTATTGGCGCTTGGTATTTTCGCTGTCTTTGAGCTGGGCTGAGATTCGGTTGATCTCTTTCGTGATCGTGGCCTGTTCGTATTCAAGCTCGCTGATCTCGTTCTCGATGGCTTGGAGTTCTCGTTTGCTTCGCTCGAGCTGAGTGGGACCTCCTCGCTCGTTATAGGCTTCTATCTCCTCGTTTGCGATTTCCAGCTGGTGTACGCTATCGGACAGTTGGGAAATTCCTTGCTGCAATTCCCTTTCGCGAGCCTCGGCGCGTTGACTGATGTCATCGACTTGGGCTTGGATCTTGAGTAGTTCAGGAGTGAGTTCCTCAATGTCCTTGTCCGCCTTCGCGATCGCGGCACGCTGTTCATTGTTGAGGTTCTTGAACTCTGCCAGGCGAGTGAGAAGATCTGCCTTCCGTTCGAGCTGGAACTTGGCGTTATCTAGGTTGCTCTTAGCATCTCTGAGCTGCAATTCCAGATTGTTGATCTCCGCTAACGCCTGCTCCTTATCATGGGTGACTTTTGACAATGTCTTTTTCAGAGCGCGGGACCGCTCGCCAATCCCAGCAATTTCTTCCTGAATATCCTCCAGGGTGCGTGAACCAGTGTTGTCATCTTGCTTTGAAGAGAGTTCTTGTATCTGAGAGCGGATAGACCTGATTTCGCTGTCATACTTGACGATAGTGCTGACGGTTTTGGAAAGTGCTTCGACCTCTTTCTTCTTCTCGGTCTTCTCGCTAAGCATCTGATCGTGTTCCTCCAGTTGATTGAGGAGCTTGTCCTGTTGGAGAACATATTGCTCCTCTTCCTTCTCCAGACTCGGGATTTCAGTTTCCTTCAGTCGAGTCCACGTGTTGTAGGCCGTGATAGCTTCTCGCGCAGTGTTGAGGTCTTCTTCCAATTGTCGGATATCCTCGTCTTCAGCATTACGTTGGTTTCGCTTGACCAAGCCCTCAAGTTTATTGATGAAGATCTGCAATTGTCTGTCTGCTTCGAATCCTCGCTGGCACAGCCGGCAAACTTTCGTTGACTTCGCCGTGGCAAGACAGTCTTTCATGTACGTGCTGATGCCAGCAAACTGCTCCGTATCTTTCCGCGCAAGATCAAGCTGGATCTGCCGCTCTTTGACGATCTCAAGATATTCCTCGGGTTCTTCGCCAATGGCTTCACGGATTTCTGTGACGCTCTCCTTGAGTTCTTTCTGCCGCTGACACAAGGCTTTCTTCGCTTCTTTCAGCTTGAACTCTACTTGTTCCAGCTCGCGGCTGACGCCGTCGCGTTCACGCTCCGCCTTCGAGACGTGTCTTGACTCTTCTTCTAGAACATGGTTGAAGTCTTGCTCCAGGGTTTCGGCGCTCCAAGTGGGTTTGACATATTTGGAGAGTCGTTCGCCATGAGCCCCTTTCATGGTTTCCAGACTGCGCTCCCTTTCCTTCAGTTCCTTCTTAAGGTGGTCCAACCGGGCGAGATCACCAGCCTTCTTAGTGGCCTCGATGAGTTCGGTGTTCAGGCGGGAGCTTTCGTCCTCGAGACTGCGAATCTCCGAGTTGATGTTCTGGATCTCTTTATCCCACGAAGCGGATCGTGAGCGTTCCTTGGCCTGACCCAAGCGAGAATTGATGTCTTCAATGTTCGTCTCCAGCGCAGCCTGCACGCCCTCATCGACATTGATCTCATTGAGTTTTGCTTGATAGGAAGCCGCATCTCGGTCGTTCAAAGCCATCTGTCGCTTGGCCGCGATCTTACTTTCCTGCAGTGCCGATTTGCGTTGTCCAAGCTGATTCAGGGAGCTTTGCGCCTCACGCAGCTCGCTCTGTGCCTCCCGCTTGACTCGCTCCAGTACCTGGTTCTGCTCTTTGAGGATCTTCCTAATTCTCCGCATGAACTCGTCGACATCCGCCTGGTCCGCCACGTTATCGAACCCGCGGATGCTGTGGCTCCGCGCAATCTCTCTGGTCATGCGCTGTCGCCTCTCGACCTGGCGCTCGAAGTTCGCCTTGTCGTTCTCGAACTTCCCGTACTCGGCCTGCTTGAGACCAAGCTTCTGCCGTGCTTTCTCGATCTGCTCCTTGATCTCCATGTAGTTCTCCTTCTGCGATTCCTCCTGCTGCTGGTACTGCAGTTGCTTGGTCTCGAACTGCTCCAGATTCGCCTCCAGCCACTCATCCGAATCGTCGAGCTCCACCAGATGTCTTTGCAGGTTATCGAGCGTCGTCTGGATGCTCTTCGCCTCGATGCGCTTGCCCTCCAGCGCGCCCAGGATCTGGGAGTAGCTCTCGGACTCCTTCCAGGCCTTGTCCGCCAGGTCGGCGACGCGGCGCATCTCCTGGGAGAGCTGCTGGGTCTCGGCGCGCAGGGCCTCGATCTCGTCCTGCAGCTTGATGGAGCGCTTCTCGGCGCGGTCGGCCTTCTCCTTGTCCTCCTTGGCGTGCTGCTCCATGATCTTGTACTTGGCCAGCTCCTCGTTCTGCTTCTTGCGGAGCTGCTTGATGTTGTCGATCGCCTTGGTGTACTTCATCGCCTCGAAGATCTCGTCGAACTTCTTCTTGAGCACCGACGGCTCGCTCATGGGCCACAGGCTCTCGTCCTGGTGGCAGAAGATGACCGAGTCGAGGATCGCCCTCGACACGCCCAGGTACTGCGGCAGGATCTGGTCCAGCTCGGCCACCCGCGACGAGATGGCCGTCCGCTCGCCGTCCTTGACCATCAGGAGCTGGCCCTCCAGCGTCTTCTGCTGCCGCGTCGTCTTCTTCACCGTCAGCTGGAGACTCCGCGTCGCCACCATCTTGGCGCCCGAGGTCGCTTTGAAGGACAGCTTGACCTGCGCCAGCACCTCCTTTTCGCCGCATAACTGACCCTATCGTCAGCAGTCGCCCTCTCGTACAACTAGTCCATTCTAGAAACCCGTACCTTCGGATCATGGATGAATGCACCACCCTTGCTATTCGGCGGAAGATCACCGGTAGTCGCATACTTGAGACATTCAATAATCGTCTTTCATCACATCAGCCTAACAACCCATAATCCCTTGGACAGAAAAATGCAATACCGTCTTTCCCGATCCATTATACCCGACAATCAACGTAAGCGGCGTGTGAAACTGGATAGTCTCGCTGCGGGTATTGTCGAACGAGCGGACACTTATCAAGGCAAAGAAACATCCAGTCAGTTAACAGCCCAAACAAAAAGGTCGAAAAAAAAAGTGACCTGCGAACAAGACACCGAAGCCGGACAAGAGCACAAAACCTACCCCAAAATCGAAAGCTTATCTATCTTCGCTGTGCAGAAGTCAGCGTCGGAGACTTCTTGCTTCCAGATCTAGCTCCGCGGCACTTCCAACTTCACTTCACTTACACCTGCAGACAGATAGACTCGGGGTTAGTTACAATCCATACACCAAGTGCGAAGCTTGCAAGGTTCTTCGAAAGTTAGAACTTACATCTTGAGGCTGTCTCAGAGAGGGCCGTCAAGCAGCCTGGTCGCATCAAGTTGTTGAACCACTTTCACTGGCAAGTACGCCGGGTTCCCGTCATCGAGCCCGGACCCAGCCAGCCCATCCTTTGATAAGAAAAGCGAGCGCGTCGGCGGACGCGGGGAAGACGGCGCGCGGTCACGTGCGCAGGCATCGGTCTAGGCGGCCATTGGGGATTTGAGTTACTACTTACTCAGGTAGTCATGACGCTTATGTATGGAAGAACTTGAAGTCCCATTATAAGAGGGGTTCAGCTTTATGCAAAATTAGAATCCATCAGTGAGGCAGATACATTTGATCTACTGTATATTCAGAATCACAAGTTGAGAAGAACCTCGCTTAAGGATAATAAACAATCGACTCATATGCCTCTGGGCTTATCACTGGAGATCTCATGTACATTTTCCCTGGCATTTGCAAGTAATGGTATTAGTGTATGTACATTCTTATCATAAACCTGAATGTCTTCTTCCGCTTAACATAAACCAAACAATACGCCCGACAACTCATGGCCTGCACTTGCCGGGTCACCTTCGTAAACTCGAGTCCATCCTTATCTTGCTTTACATGCTGTACCATCTACATCCCACTGACTCCTAACCTGTCAAGCCGACTCTCCAAATCCCTGACCCACGGCTCCACGGTCTCAATATTATTCTTCAGCGCCGCCTCGCCCTGCTTCATCTTCTCCTCTACTACCCGAAGCCCCTCGCGCCACTGCTCAATCTCCCGAGCCATATCGGCTTGTCGCTTTTCCAGCACATCCAACGACTCCGAGGCGTGGGCGGCCCCCGCGTGGATGGCGCGCAGTGAGCGCAGTCGTTCGAGGACGCTGGGGAGAATCGGGTGGAGAGACTGGATGGTGGGGAGGGTAGCATAGAGGGCCTGGATTTTGGTGGCTTGCTCGTCACGCTGAGTGGCGGCGGGATCGACTTCCGTGGCGGACGAAGATGAGACCGACATGTCGGAGGGCTCGAGAGCTGTGGAGGAGATACGGGCGTTTTGGGCCGCTTTGGCGGCGTCGACGGCGCGCTTACGGGCGGCGGCCAGGGCCTCCGTGTCGGCGGTTAGTTTGCGCACGCGGCTGGATAGGGACTCGAGATGAGGCGTGGTGACGGTCGTGGCGGGGGCAGCTGAGCCCATGCTTGGGAAGGCGGAGACGGGGTTCGGGCCGACGAGGAGGTTCATCAGCGTGGCGAGGCGAGAGGTGAGGTGGTCGAGCGCAGGAAGAACCGGTTGGAGGTCCGGTTCAGAGATGCCATCGTTGACAAAGGGATTCGAGGAGCTGGAGATTCCCATGGCCGCTTCAATGAGAGCCAGTCGCCCATCGAAAGAGGCCGCATGGGCGAGGACTCCACCGCCGGTCGCGGACGGGGACGGGGGTGTTTGTGGGCGATTGTTGGTGGGCTTACGATCGTCCAGCTGAGCGGGGTTGCTGACCGGGGAATCTGGAGTGGAGGTGGAGGCGAGCTTTTGCGACAGGACAGCTGCGGCCGAGTGGGAGCCGGAGGGGCCACTGCGCGAGGATGCGTAGAGATTGTCCAATGCGCGACTCAGTTCCAGCACACCATCTGTTCCATCTGTTCCAGGCTTGCTCAGAGCGGCTGTCTCCGCAGACTCAGCACTAGATTGTTGTGTTGCCAACTGATCTTTCATTTCCTCGACTTCGCGGCGCAGACGAGCCAGCTTGCGCTCCACACTTTCGTCTTCACTGTCGCTGAGATCATCGAGTTCGTCGGCTCCAAGATCATGTCTCCGTCGCCGACGGCTCTTGCTTCTGTATGCTTTGCGTTTCGCGGCTATGCTGTCTGAGAAATTGGCTTCGCGGGCGTCGACGGTGGCACCGAGGAAGTGGGCGCGCGCCTCGTCGGCGTTGATGCCTTGGCGATCGATATCAGAGTTGTCGCCAGCGTCGTCGTCTACGTTGGAGGCGGTGCGAAGAGTTGTGGTCTGTTCGCCGATAAGCTGTCAGAATGGGGAAGGACACCCGCGCGCGGACGATAGACATGGCAGCGAACCGGGATAGTAGAAGCTCCGTCGGTCAGATCGGGAGTCTCGTAGATATCGGGAGCGAGATCCTGCACGTCGTTGTTAGATCTTAGTCCGGCCGGACTACTGGCAATGGAGATGTGCTGACCAGGTCAGGAAGACCGGCGTATTTCCGGTTGAAAGACATGGCGTCCAGCTATGTGATTGAGTGCGAAAATTGATCTACTGTTGCGGGGAAGGGCTGGAGATGAAGTGATCCTCAAGAGGAAGTGAAGGGGAATGTTTGTTCACGTGCCAGGGGCGGGTAAACACATTACGAAGGAACCATACATACAGTCCGGAACTACGATACACTACTATACAGTAAATTACAGTACATACAGCAACAACAACAATAACAATAGAAACAATAATCATGACATTATTGACTATCAAAGGCAAGGGTGATCAGAGCGTCTTCGGCGGCGCGGCGGTTAGAATTACTCCGCAACACATGTTTTCCAGACCGGAGTTTCCTCAAGCCAACCTCGGCCGCAATTGCCCCATTTTGATTTAATCGAGAGAAATGGCATTGAACGAGGCTGCAGTAGAGGGAAGCGACGATCACATGAAGGGGCCGATTGACCCTCTTCAGCACTACCTACCAGTTACCGAGATGTACAGTAGTACCCTTTAAAGCGTCCTTGTCCCACCCGTCAACTTGCTCCTTCAATCCTGCACTGTCCCTCTCGCTTATCCCTCTACTGGAAATATATCAATTCTTCTCCTCTTCTCTATCCTTACTCCTCGCTAGCATATCTTAAAACCTATCCTCATTTTGCGTGAAATTCTTACCCCTCAGCACCGAAAATGGCCGCCCCCGCAGAAGTCACCATCAAGAATCTCAGCGGAGAGTGGACAATGGTACGCTGGATAATGACATGATGCTTCATCACCAACCAAATGAAAAGTTCCGTAACTGATAAAACCACCTACAGAACAAAACCCTGTCCAACCCTACAGACGCAATCCTGTCACTGGTATACACATCCCCTCACTTCTACCTCGGTATCTTCAGCTCTCCCCAAGACTGACAAGTCCCTACGCAGCAAGGAATGAGCTGGCTCACTCGTAAAGCCCTCAACCTCGCCACCATCACCCTCCACATCGACACCCACCCGGACCCGGAGGACTCTACCATCATCCACATCAAGATCGACCAGACCTTGACGGGTGGCATCAAGGGAACCAGTGAGAACCGCATCAGCGACGGCAAGAAGCGCGAACACACCGACCACATCTTCGGCCATGTGGAGGGCCAATCGCGGTTCATCCGCGGGAGCAGCAGCAGCGATGGCAAAGCCCGTCCCAACTTCGCGTTCCTGATCAAGAGCGAGGATCCCAAGGTGGCCCAGTTCCTCAACGGGGAGATCCTGGCGGACGGGAAGCCGGCGGACGGATTCGTGGTTGAGGATCTGGGCCAGGAATTCGGCGAGGGCGAGGGTCTGTGGTTCCAGAGCTTTGTGGAGAGTCTGGACAACGGATGGACGGCAGAGCAGGTTCGTGTTCTCTCTCCCTCGTTCACTAATCAGTATTGATGGTGGCGGAGCATATCTCGTATCGATGCATACGCTGACTGAAGTGCTGGTAGATCTGGGGCTTTGAGGTGATCGATGGGCAACGCTACTACACCCGTCGTGTAGTTGTTGCAAAGGATAAGCACGTCGAGATGGCCAGGTTCGTGTATAGTTATGCTGGCCCGAAGAAGGAGTAATTTCTATCAGCCAACAAGGAGTGGGTTGTACTGAGGATTGGGCGGGAGAATGTTCGATAGGAGTGCTCTGTGCCTATCATCTTTATGTGGCAGGTCTACTGTAAAGTATTATTACGTCCCGCTCGTTCAGTGTCCGAGACCAGACTGGCCGGTTTTCCTCGCGAAGCTGTTCAGAATAGACCTAATTGAATCTTATTGATACAAAACTTGATGCATGCACTTGTTCGATCTAATCGACACGGTTCACTGAAATGAGTCTCAAATTACAGTACACAGACGCCTTCATCCTCAGCAATTTGTTCACGAGCCGCCGTTAAGATGCAGGTATAACACTCCTTCCTCGGAGATTCAATTTGAAGAACAATGATTTTAACAAGGCTAATTCAGCAACCCAGCGTGAAAGCTAACACCGTATAGAGGCATGATGCAACATTCAAGGTATTTTTGATTTCTATTCAATGTTTTCCCTTGTTTCCATCGACCTTACGAGTGTGTGGGCATCACAACATGGGCCTTGGTGCTGATCGCATCCTCGCTGCGCCACAGGCTAGTCACAGTCTTCTGCTGAGTGTAGAACTGCAAACCAGGCTTGCCGTAGAAGGTGTTGGCACCGCCACCGGCGATACTCTTCTTGTTACCGGTGAAAGAGAACATGGGCAGCGGGACAGGGATCGGCACGTTGATGCCGACCTGGCCGGCCTCAATGTCCTTCTGGAAGCGCGAGGCAGTCGGGCCAGAGCGGGTGAAGACGGCCGCGCCGTTACCGTACGGGTTCTTGTTGATGAGCTCGATAGCGTCATCGAGCGTAGGCACCGACAAGCAGATCAGAACAGGGCCGAAGATCTCCTCTGTGTAGCACTTCATCTCAGGGGTCACGTTGGTGATGATAGTAGGTCCAACCTAGAGAAGAGAGATTTCATGAGTCAAGATTCAATGCAGCACTTGCGGAGACCACTTACAAAGTTGCCGTTGGGGTACTTCTCGGGCTTGTAGCCACGACCATCCAACAGGATAGTGGCACCCTCTTCCTCGGCGCTGGCAATCAGATCCTCGATGCGCTTCTTGCTCTGGGGGCTAATGACCGGGCCAAGATCCGCACCCTCTTCAAAACCACCATTGACATTCAATGCCTTGGCCCGCTCAGCGATCTCGGGCAGCCATTCCTGGGTTTCCCCGACCATCACCACTGTGCTCAGGGCCATGCAGCGCTGACCAGCAGCACCGAAGGCAGCGCCAACAATAGCATTGAGGGTTTGGTTCTTGTTGCAGTCCGGCAAGACCGCGGCATGGTTCTTCGCACCCAGATTCGCCTGGACACGCTTGCCATTTGCGGAACCCCGGGTATAGATGTACTCACCGGCACGGTTACCGCCAACAAAGCTGATAGCCTTGATGGAAGGTTCATCGAGGATGAAATCAACCGTCTTGGCGGAGCCATGCACGATGTTGACCACACCGGGTGGGAAACCAGCTTCCCGAGCCAGCTCTGCCAGAATCATGGCTGCGCCGGGGTCACGTTCGGAGGGCTTGAGAATCAAGCAATTACCGGTAATGGTGGCGACAGGGATCGACCAGAGGGGAATCATTGCGGGGAAGTCTGGGAACCCGCGGTTAGCCTCGGCAAATACCGCCGGTCGAGGAATATACTAACTGAAGGGACAGATGGCGGCCACAACACCCAGAGGCTCGCGGTAGCTTCGAGTCTCCATATCCTTGGCGACTTCGAGCACCTCGCCTGTCAATTGGGTGGTGATGCCACAGGCGGTTTCAGCCACTTGAAGACCACGGAGAACGTCGCCCTTGGCATCGGCAAAGGTCTTGCCCTGCTCCAGGGTGATCGAGGCAGCCAGGCGATCCCAGTGAGCCCGGATCAGGCTAACAAACTTGAACATGATCTGCTGTTTGGCAATCACGCTGGTCGCGCGCCAGGCCGGAAAGGCCTTTTGGGCGGACTCAACGGCAGCCTTCAGCTCCGCATCGGTACTCTGAGGCACACGAGTGATGAGGTTGTTGGTGGCTGGATCATGCAAGTCAATCCAGGTGGTTGCCTTAGATTGTACAAACTCGTTGTCCAGAAAGTT
This sequence comes from Aspergillus brunneoviolaceus CBS 621.78, assembly GCF_003184695.1. Taxonomy (NCBI): domain Eukaryota; kingdom Fungi; phylum Ascomycota; class Eurotiomycetes; order Eurotiales; family Aspergillaceae; genus Aspergillus; species Aspergillus brunneoviolaceus. Next base: position 167,710 of record NW_020290768.1, on the reverse strand, counting down.
GGTAGTATCGATGGGGTTCGAAACAGGGCTGTGATCGGTAGGATAGTCGGTGGCGGTGGAGGCCGCGGAGGTGGTTGCGGGGGTGCGTTGCTGGGCTGTGGCATGCAGACTGCGAGTGGTAGAAGGGGATGAAGATGCCAGGAGAGAAGAGGGAGCCATGATAGCGGTAGAGAGATGTCTGGATCGTGAAGCTAAAGCTGCAGACGTTCTGGTGGCGGATAATCTGGGGACGGTGAGGGCCGTGCGGGGGGCAGCAGCGCGGAGAGTGGGGAGAGAGCGGGCAAGAGAGCGATGGGCGGCCATCATGGGAAAAAGGGAAGAAGAGAAATTAAGAGTGACTGGGGGTCTGATTTATAGAGAAGTACTAGGTTGTTGACAGCACAGACGTTGTGACAGCTCAGCGCGTGAGGAGAAGGAGGGGGGGGAAGCTGCAGGAGGGACTCGGAGGGATAGCTACTACTTAATAAGAAGTTGGAGTAAGTTTCCCCAGGTTTGGCCCTCCGTTCCTGGCCGCCGAGGCTCCGTCACTAAGTCACTGGATCACAACAATCACTGATAATGAATGCGGTTATCGCCCTTCCTCGGCGTTGACCACCAATCATCATGCCCCACGGAACTACTTGCCAATCTGGTCATCTCTACAGGAGTACTAGGTAGGTACTAGGTATCCGGTCCCGATCATCTCTCAATTCATCCATCCGCTCCTCCTGGCAGGTATACTACAATGACCTAGAAGGGATTTTCATCGTTCTTGAAACTAGGCAGGACGTTCCGATCGGAAGTCTTTGTTTGCACTTATAAGTTAATATCTAGTGGATTTAGTATTACCTCTTTTCCGCGGACAGATGCAATTGTCGGATTCTCATTTCTGAGACTTCTCACAACTCCAACCGCAGGAGGAAGATACTCCAAGGTGAAGACTCAATTACTAAGCTAGGGACGATCTTAAACCATATGATTGATGTTCTTCCATCAGTTACTCATCAATTACTTTACAGGTCTCAAAACAATTCGAGGCAGGCCTTTCGAGTGTGGCGTCCATATCGCATCACAGACAGGAGCAGGAGCAGCCTTTCTTCTGGCCGTGCCAACCAACATATTTGGAATAAAAGAACAAATCGTGGATTGAACGCTGCAACAGGTAGGTATAATATGGAAATCGAGAGAAAACAAAATATTGGGTCGGAAGCTGTCCCTCCCCACAGAATGCTCACTTTTGGGCCGCGTCATCTCTAATCTCTCCCCAGAGTCAACAAGGCAGGCCCGTTTACTCGGCAGAGGAGCGAGTCTGGCGCTTGGTGGCGCCGCCCTTGCCAGTGTTAGTAGCAGAGCTAACAGCCTCCGCAGCCTTCTCCTTGGCAGCGCTGGCAGCCTCCTTGCCCTTCTTAACCGGAGCGGCAGCCGGGCTGCTAGCACCGACAGCACCCACGATCAGGAGCACCATGGTAACAAGCACGGCGGCGAGACCACCAGCAACATCAGGAACCTGTTTCACAGCAGCGATGGGGTCCTGCTTGGCCAAGCCAACGAAACGATCAACCTTCTCGCGGACGTGGGCCACGGGGTTCTCCTTGAAGCTGACGCTGGGCTCGACAATCTGCTCCTCCGGCTTGGGCTTGTTGGCCTCCTCCTCAGCCAGTTCGATGGGGTGCTTGATATCAAAAGTCTCCTTGCGGAGCTGCTCGGCATCTTCTTCGGAGTGACCAATGTAGATGTTGTCAAAGAGAATGTCGTTCTGCATAGTCCAGATTTCGAAACCAATCTGTCAGGAATTAGTCAGGTTGTTCACGCAACAGCCGAGATGATGGGGGATAACTTACGGCGCCCATGGGCTCGAAGTTGGAAGGAGTCTTGTCCTCGAAGTAGGCGGGGTTGGCAATCTTGCGGGGGGCCCAGGGACCCTTGTAGGCGGGGTTGTCGACCAGAGGAGCAGTCCACTTGCCCTTGTAGGCGGGGTTCTTGATCAGGGGAGCAGTCCAGGGACCACAGCCAGCAGCCTCCTGGCACTTGGGGTTGGGAACAGTGGGAGGAACCCAGTCGCCGTCCTCCTCATCGTCCCAGTCCTCGGGCTTCTCGGCCTCGGGGTCAGGAATGCTGGTGGGCTCATCCTCCAGCCAATCCTCGGGCTTCTCGGCATCCTCATCAACAATCTCGTAAGGAGCGTCCTCATCCCAATCCTCGGGCTTGGTGGCCTCAGGGTCAGCGATCTTGGACTCGTCGACCCAGTCGGAGGGCTTCTTGTCCTTAGGATCATCAATCTCCTTCTCGGGGTTGACAGCAGGACTGAAGTCCTCGAGCAAGTTACCGCTCTTAGCCTCCTCACCATCAATCAGAATGGAGAAAGTCTGATCGGGGCGGACAATCAGAGTGTACAGGGAGGTGACCTTGTTGGTACGAGCGGCGGGAGGAGCCTTCAGGTGCTTCTCCTCGTACTCGCCGGTCTTGGGGTTCTTGTGACGGAAGATGAAGTGCACCTAGAAAATGATTAGTTGCTGCTACACACGTCAATTGTTTGCAGAAGGCCAATGTACCTTGTTGGTGGCACCGCACTTGTCGGGACCGAACATGATAACGTAAGGAGAGGCGTTGGAGAACTCCTCAGACTGGAGCTTCTTGTTGTCCTGGAGAAGCTTCAGGTAGGCACCACCACAAACCAGGGAGTCTAAAAGCGAATGGTCAGCAACCCTTCGAGTTGGCCGTACATATGCGATGAACAGGACGTACTCTGCGGCTTGACCTCATACTGGACAACCAGGGTCTTGTCCTTGTTGTCGATCTTCTTGGGGAACTTGGAGGAGATGGCGTGGTGGGCAGCAACATTCTTAACGACGAGACCCTTGTCTCCCTCGATTCCCTTCAGCACAGTAGGCTCTTCGACAGACCATTCGCCAACATAGGCCCAGTCCTCCTCAGACTTGGAGTCCTCCTTCTTGGCGTGGGAAGGAGTCCACCGGCTATCCCAGTCATCGGTGAACTGCTCCAAGAAAGGAGCCTTGAGGGTGGTAGGCTATTGGTGCGGAGTCAGCATTATGCAACTGTGGTCAGAAAGAACCGGGCGACGATTCAACATACGGTGAAAGTAGGCTTCTCCGCAATGGAGGTGGTCTCGGGCTTCTTCTCGGTCTCGTCAGCATGGGCCATGCCCATGATGGAGGCCGAGGAGACCAGGGCGGAAGTCAAGGCAGCATTGAAACGCATTGTGAATGGGGATTGGCGCTCTGGAGGCTAGAACAACGAAAACAAACACACGAGCGCACCCGCGAATTAACCTCGATGGGCCGGGTGACTGTAGGAGAGAATATCTCAAAGAAGTCGCGGTACAATGGGGCGACAAGCAGGGATGGGGGAGGGTGGGAGGTGGAGGGTATGTGAAGACAGAAGAACGGGGGAGAATGGGGGAATTGGAAGGTTGGTTATATAAGAAGCTGCATGAAGCTGGGAAGTTCCAGGTGGCCTCTTCCTCTCTCTTCCGCGGCCGCTGCTTCTTTGGGGCCCGCGGGTAAGGTCCCGCCTGCCCGATTTGGTTTAGCCAGCCTGCCACAGAATTACGCCGTCTTAGCGCGTATTCGCTCTGTTTCCTCTGTTTCGGTACTGTCATTGGGGTAATTTAGCAGAAACACTGCTTGTGCTACCCCAGCTGTGGTGCATGACCTGCTTGATGTTCGTGCTCGTAAGATTCAAATAGATCAGATATGCCTCTACGTCTGTCCCTTGAGAGCAAAAGCGCCCCTACTTTTATCAGGAAAATATGCTTTGGGGGCTTCGAATCCAATCTGTCATCCATCATGTACTGCTTGTCCGCCAATGACAACCAGCCGATGGCGCAAGTGTTTCTCCCCCCGCTACCTTAATTGAAATTAATGGCCGATGCTTCTCTTCCCCTCCCCGCCCAACGTCTTTTTTTTTCGACCTCCCCTCTTCTCTTCCTGTCACACCACAACATTTGTCGCTGTGTGACTCGAGACATACCGATTGTCGCAAGGGCATATAAGTCAGGAGGTTTTCAGTCACTCACGGACAACAGACTAGAGAGGCGCTGCGGTCACTTTCCAGCCGCCATCACGGACCACCGGGATCTACACTGCCAATTTGCGGAGGCACAACAACCCCAACAATAATCACCATGTGCCAAGAACACGAGAACCAGAACAATGACCACCTGGTCCAATCCTCCGATCCGGAGCACCCGGCTAACCTGATTCCCGATCTCTGTCGCCGGTTCTACAACTGGGGTTGGGTTACCGGTACTGGTGGTGGGGTACGGAGCTGTCGCAATCCTCGAGGATGACCCAAAATGCGTGTGCTAATTCGAAACGTTCTGTGTAGACTTCCATCCGCCAGGGCGAACACATCTTCATCGCGCCCTCCGGTGTGCAGAAGGAGATGATGAAGTCTGAGAACATCTTCGTCCTGCAGTTCCCCACGCCCAAGTACCCCCCGTCTGAGCGCAAGTACATCCGCAAGCCTCTCAACCTGAACCCCTCCGCTTGCACTCCTCTGTTCTTGGCCGCCTTTGAACGTGGCGCCGGATGCTGCATTCACACCCACTCCCAGTGGGCCGTCCTGGTGACGCTTTTGGTCGAGCGCGAAAAGGGCCCCGATGCCTGCTTTGAGATCAGCAACATCGAGCAGATCAAGGGTATTCCCGCTGGAAAGGGCAAAGGCTACCTGGGCTTCTTCGATACCCTGCGCATCCCCATCATTGACAACACGGCGTTCGAGGAGGATCTGACTGGTAGCTTGGAGAAGGCGATGGATGCGTACCCGGACACCTATGCCGTCCTTGTCCGTAGACACGGAATGTAAGTCATCGCGCTCGCGTATCATTTGTATGGTTGACTGGTGACTAACTGGGGGCGCATCTAGCTACGTCTGGGGTGACAATGTTGCCAAGGCAAAGACTCAGTGTGAGAGCTTGGACTATCTGTTCCAGCTGGCTGTGGAAATGCACAAGCTTGGTCTTCCCTGGGTGAAATAAGGATCTTGTTCGTCAGTAGCATAGCCATGGTGAGGAAGCGGAGTTTATATATATGGGATGAAAGCGTGGTCAAAGTTGATTATGGAAGAGAGAGATTCACACGAGCTTTCATGCAATGACGAATGTATGCCAATCGCACAGCATATTTCTGTAGTGTAGAGTAGACACGACCAACCCTTTCGTATATGAAGCCTAATTCATGTCATACTTGTACAACTAGTAGTTAAGTAAATAATAAGTTACTGTAAACAGCTCGTTGGGTGGAGGGTCTTGGCGGGAGAAGCCTAAACCATTCGGAGTTGGCGCGGAATCCTCAGGCTCGTCAAGGCGGGCCGCCCTGTCGACGGACGGACTGACTGACTGAATTGCTCCCCCGTCATCGCCAATCACTCCTCCATCCCGCGGTCCCTCCTTCACCTCCTCCTCCTCCTTCACCTCCGTCCCTCCGTCCCTGTCTTCCTCGCTATTCGGACACCATTTCACCAATTCCATACTCCGAACTCAAATATCTCTCGCATCCCTGTTCCTATTTGATCCTAATTCATGGATCTCGACGCAGGAGATTCCCCGTGGGGCGGTAAGCAAGACATCAGGCAGTCACGGATACAATCGCAATCGTGTCTCCTCTAACGCACCGCATGCAGACGTCCCATCTCAGTCGCCCCCCACCCATACCGCTCCCGAATCTGACACTCAAGAGACATGTTCGTCTTCTAATATCTCCTTTATTGCTGTCCGCATAATCTAACCGACATTGACACAGCTCCCGACCAACCGACACAGCCAGCTAGCTCCAAAAATGCTTCCCGTTCTCCCGTCCGAAGAGGCCCCAGGGGCACCCGCCGGATCAATGCGCAGGCGACCAAGTTAGAAGCCGTCGACGACTCTTTCGACCCCCTCGGTCCGCTTGGAGACAAGGCCACGGAAAGCAGCCCCAACGAACAGGCTCCGACCCCACCGCAAAAGGAGGCGTTCGGCGCGCGCGGCGTGCGTCCGACCTCTTCGGCATCGCAGGCATCCAGTAGTGCGGCGCTGGGAGAGTCTGTAAATCTTGAAGAGGATGGTGCGGGATTCCGACGCCCTCCGCCGGTCCAGCCCCCGAGTGATGCGGAGGGTTCGAAGCGACAGTCCGAGCCCAGCATCAGCGTCGAGAAGGCCGCGAATCCGACTTTTGACATCACTGTTGGCGACCCGCACAAAGTTGGAGATCTCACGAGCAGTCATATCGTGTATCAAGTCAGGACGAAGGTATGGATGTCGCTTGTCGGGCTGCGGGCTAGTCGGCCACTTTGGTTGAGAGGACGCTAACGCTGGATTCCAGACGACCTCTAAAGCCTACAGACAACCGGAGTTCACGGTCAGCCGGCGATACCGCGACTTCTTGTGGCTCTACAACTCCATGCACAACAACAACCCCGGTGTCGTTGTTCCTCCACCCCCGGAGAAGCAAGCAGTAGGTCGGTTCGATACGAACTTCGTCGAATCTCGAAGAGCTGCCCTGGAGCGCATGTTGAACAAGATTGCGGCGCATCCCATTCTTCAACATGATGGGGACCTGAAGATTTTCCTGGAGAGCGACACGTTCAACCTTGACGTGAAGAACAAGGAAAATCGGGAACCTGATCTCGGGCAAAGCAAGGGCATGTTTAGTTCTTTCGGGATTAATGTTGGTGGAGGTGGGAAGTTTGTTGAACATGACGATGTAAGCGGCATCCCCGAGCCACATGGAACTCTTGACTGACAAATCTGCAGTGGTTCCATGACCGCAAGATCTATCTCGATGCATTGGAGAATCAGCTGAAGGCGTTGCTGAAGTCTGTCGACTCTGTGGTGGCTCAGCGGAAAGGATTGGCCGAAGCAGCGGGCGACTTTTCTGCATCAATTCACGCCTTGGCTGCTGTCGAGCTCTCTCCTGCACTGTCGGCCCCCTTGGAGGGTCTTTCCGACCTTCAGCTGCGTATCAGGGAGTTATATGAGCGTCAAGCACAGCAGGATGTTCTCACCCTCGGAATTACTATCGACGAGTACTTGCGACTGATTGGCAGTGTCAAGACAGCGTTCACTCAACGACAAAAGGCATTCCACAGCTGGCATGCGGCCGAGGCTGAATTGCAGAAACGCAAGCACACCCAGGAGAAACTGCTCAGGCAAGGAAAGACCCAACAGGATCGCCTCACGCAGATCAATGCCGACGTGGCCGATGCTGAACGGAAATCCCATCAGGCACGGTTGTTGTTCGAGGATATGGGCCGGTTGATGCGGAATGAACTCCAGCGATTCGAGAAGGAGAAGGTGGAGGACTTCAAGTCTGGTGTGGAGACATTCCTGGAGAGCGCCGTCGAAGCCCAGAAGGAGGTATGTGTTTCAGGTTCAATCTCCGAAATACCATATACTGACTGATGCAGTTGATCGAACTGTGGGAGACCTTCCTCATGCAGCTCGACGCGGGAGAAGAAGGCAATTTGCTGTATGGTGCACCTGGGGCAGGCGATGCTCCAACCGAATCAGTTCCGGAGACAGCCCCAGTCGAAGCAGCGGAAGAGGCTTAAATGATATCCCGTTCTCCTTCGCCTCTGTATAAAATAACCCGCCACGACTCATTGGCGGCCCTCCAACTGTCATAGTCTTTATACTCCTTGTGTCTCGTTTGCAATCCCTCGGTGCGGCGCACAGTTGTTCATATCCGGCGAGTTCTTAACAAGTACGCAACCCAGATAACTGTTTAGCAGCGCATTTAAGCCCTTACTTTTTTTCACCTCATGTAGTCTAATCCCATGTCAAATTTGAAACAAATGGACAAACAAGAAAACTCCATTCAAATGGGTGCGTGGTATGATGACGATGTGTGTGTATACTGTACATATAAAAAACAAATTTGGGTGGGGGGGGGGGGGGGAGGGAAAAACGATCCCACAACAACGATCCCAGAGACACCTCCCCATCTTCAAGCCCGTCACATAGTACAAATCTAGCTGGGGTAAAATAAAAAGGAAGGCACAAAAAAGGCCGGGGCGAACAATCAACCTCGCCCCCTCCTTTCGTTTCGCTTCAACTTCCTCAAACAAACGACTAAGACCCAAATCACCACTTCTTCTTCTTCTCCGAAGGGCCGGCCTCCTGCTGTCCGAACGAACTGATCAAATCCAACAGGTTGTCGTCCTCTTCCTCGGCCTCCGCCTGAGCCGCCTCGGCCTCGGCCGTCTTCTCGGCCTCGCTCCCAGCAGGGGCGGTGTTGGTGTCGAACCCGCGACCGAACTTGGCACGGAAGGCCGCCAGGCGTCCGGCCTCGTCCTGCTCCAGGCTGGCCAGCCGGCTGGACGAGGGGTTCCACATGACGGAGTTGCGCGTGTCGCGGGTGGAGCGGTAGATGGGGAGCGGGGAGGAGGTCCGGTGCGTGAAGGTGCTGCCGTCGGACAGGGTGATCAGCTGCGTGAACTGGTAGGGCCGCTTGGGGCGGCGCAGGAGGGTGGCATGGCGGCATTGCGAGCAGATGAAGGTCGTCGAGGGTTGAAGCCGGGCCGTCGTGGCCGTGGCCGTGACCGTGCTGCGGCGGAGGGGGGTGGTGAAAGTCATTTTCTTTGGAGGAGGTCGCAGATGGAGTTTCGGGTCTGATCTTGGGACCTGGACCTTCAGGGGGATTAAAGCAAGAGAAGGAGTGGGTGATATGTGTTTCGTATTTGTGATATGCGATTTGGATGCGGTCAATTCGGGGCGGTTTTCTCTCTCTCTTCTTTTTCGGGAGCTGCTGGGGAAATTTGGGATGAGCGCGGATCCGGTAGGCGGTCAGTTTGCTCCGGCGGCCCTTTTTTCTTTCCTTGACAATCGGCGCTTCGGGGAACCTCCGGAGGTAATTCTAACTAACTTTCCTTAACTGCATAAACATTCAGGATGATATTGAGGGGCTCTAGTTAATGCATTGTTCTTGATTTACTGCTGCAACATTGAGTATCAAGCTCAAATTATCCATATTCCCGTCATCATCACAACTTCTGACATACAATTCACCCGAATATGCCTCCATACTCTCGACACATGCTTGCAGCAGGCCGGACTGCAGCAAGCTCCAGCTTGCTCAGAGGTACACCCCAACACCTTTAGACTGCCCCAATCGCACGTCAACTGACCCATTCTCTACAGTCCTCACCCCTGTTGTACTACCATATTCAATCCCTGCTACACCTACTCCCACCGTCTCCGCAAAACCAACATCCCACACCATCACCACCAGCAAACGAACCCTCACCACCTCCCCCGCAACCCACCAAGAAGAACAAGAAGAACAAACCTCACAAATACCCTTACCCACGCCGCCCACCCAACAGGACCTATCAACGCAAATCCGCCTCCTAATGCGCCAAGTCCCCTACCCCGTTGCCATCATCACCTCCACCGATCCGCACGCGCACGCCCACACCTCCGCATCACCATCCCCATCACCATCGCATCTTCCCTCATCCCCCACCCCCTTCCGCGGCATGACCGTCTCGTCCTTCAACACAGTAACCCTCCACCCAACCCCAATCATCTCCTTCAACGTCCGCCGCCCGTCCGAAACCCTCACCGCCCTCCAGTCCTCCGGCCGCTTTCTCGTGCACCTCCTCGCCCCGCATCCGCGCACCGCCGCCCTCGCCCGGGACTTCTCGCGCGGGAACCGTCGGCTAGGGATCATGCCTGCCCCGGCGACAGGTGGTGAACCACGAGGGGAGGAGGAGGAGCCGGGGACAGCGGGGTATGAATTCGCGGCTTTGCCGCCCTCGCCCGTCGAAAGCGAGACCGTCAGCACCAGCACCACCAACCCCGAAGACGCACCCCCCCCTCCTCTTCCGTTATTACGGCGCCGGAATCCATCACCCGGAAGTGCTGCACACGCGAAGGACCAGGAAAAGCTGGACGATTTCCCCTTTGTGTTCGAGTGTCGAGTGCTGCCGCAGTCGATCCAGGTGCAGGATCACACGATCGTGGTGGGGAGGGTGGTGCGGGCGATCGCACGTCCAAAACTTGCCGGAGAAGCAGCAGCCACGATGAGAGACCACCAGGTCCAGCAGGACGCCAAGGATTTGTGTTTGACGTATGCGGATACGCGGTTTTGGGAGATGGGGAAAGAGATTTGAACGCCTTGTTTCCCCCTTGAGTGGTATATATTAGTTGGACTTCGATTTGTATGTTATGCTTGGAAGATAGGGCTTGCGTAGGTGGCTGTTGGGAATTGTCGGGTTGGTGGAGTTGGAGTGGGAATGGGAGTGTACTGTACCTATACCCTTGTTGATTGATTCATTGGGGGTTGTAATATAAAGATTTTCGATTTACGGAATATATACCAGATGACATAGAGGTGTGAATGGCTCGTTGGTCTAAGATGGATGCAATATAGTTGGCTACTGGCTGTGCAAGCTAGTTACGCGCTGCCACATTACATACACTACAGATACTACAGACACTACAGCATTAGTCGGATGCACTGAACACAAGTTCTAAAGTTCATAGATCTCTAGTCCTGATTACTACAAGCAGACTTCATGCAACAGGTTTCTTTTATCGCAATGTAGGAAGTTTAGACTCTACTTAATGACACGGTTTTATTTGTTCATAGGCTTGCGATAAGAACCAGATCAACAAAGCATCGCAGCTCCAGGCTCAACCAACCCTGTCGGTCCACCAAACCCGAAGACATACGATCACCCACACAACCTGGAGCATCACGTATGAAGATCAACAAACACGGAAAGGAATTCAACGAGTTTTGAGAGTAAGGTGTCCCAGAGGGAGAAACTCCACCTCAAAATCTTAGTTGCCCTTGCCAATCGAGCTGGGACTACCACTGCCGCTGCCGCTACTGCCACTACCGCCGCTTCCACTGCCACTGCCCCGGCTGCCGGCCCGCTGGAACGGGCTAGCAATGGGTCGGACACCCGCACTTTGAGCGTTGCCATCTGAGCCAGAGATGCTCCGCTTGTCAGCAACCGAATCCGACAGATCGAACTGATAAGGGTGTCGACGGCTGTGGGCGTCCACAAAATCAGACCCATACAGACTGCTTCGTGCAGATCGATTGGAGAACGAGCGGTCCCGTGTAGCGAAATCAGCATCGAAGTAGGTACCGTTATGGCCGATTGGAGATGTCGGGAAGTGGGCAAGGTAAGACGGAGCCTGAACCGGGCTGGCTGGGTGAGACAGCGAATCACCGACAGGGGACGAAGTCTGCTGAAGAGGGCTGGATTTCAACGCGGGGAAACTCAGTCCTAAGATTGATCGGGTGGTGGGAGCAGCCGTCAAGGCGGCGAGGGACAAACTGGGTGCATCGGTGAGAGGGTTCGTGCCGGGCAGATTTCCTTCCGGAGTGAGCGGAGCGGGATCCAGGAGCATCTGCTGCTGTTGCTGTTGCTGAATGGCTTGTTCAATAGCGGCAGCTTGCTGCCAGAGTTGATTGGTGCGCAACTGGTACTCCTGCACAGACTGACCGATGCTGGAGAATTGCTCGTTAAAGCTGACTTCCAGCTTGGCTTGATCCTGTTCCCTCGCAAATTGTTCCGCAGCACGACGCTCCCTCTCGTTAAGACCCTGTGCGTTAGCAGAGACAATGCGCTCGTACTGTTCATTGACGCGAGTCCGGCGGCCCTGAAGGCGTTCTTTCCTCTGCACAGTGGAATTCAATTCACTTTCCAAAGATGACACCTCACGGGAGATTGCAGTTCGAGCAGCAACGAGTTCCTCCTTGGCCAGATTGAGCTGTTCCAACTCTTGGTCGAATTTGGCCTTCTGGTTTGTCCATTCCTCGAGTTCCTCCTCCGGGACGTTCTGCAAGGTGTCCAGCTGGCTTTCGAGTGCAGCGGTGGCCTCCTCGGTTTGCTTGATATTCCTTTCGAGCTGTAGCGAGCGCTGCTTCTGTCGATTTTCATCCGTACCGCTCTGAAGCCGGTGATTAAAGTTTTCCAACTCTTTCCGGATCTTCGAGATTGCGAGCTTGTGATCATTTTTGGCCTTTCTCAGCCGAGAGCGTTTCTCATTCAACTTGACCTCGGCGTTGACGATCGAATTCTTGAGTGTGGTAGTCGGGGAAGACGGACGATAAGTTGGCTGCGGAGGAACTGATACCGAAGATACTAAAAGTGGCGTTAGTGATATCGAAATCTATTGCGGAGAGGCTTCGTAGTACCTTGCTCTGCGTCATTTGCGGCGGGGGTCTTGACGCTCATGACACAGATTTCCTCGTCAGTATCGCTCCGCATGAAAGAGCAGGTGTAGGCGCAGTTCGGCGCGAGACCCGAAATTTCACCCCGCCAATGCACAGTGTGTGAGCCCTTAGACGAATCCTGTACTTTGTTGATCACTGCGGTCGCCCACAGTGCACCGTTAACACAGACGTAGAATGGTTCCGTTTCTTCTCCTCCAAGACGTCCTGCTTCGCAAGCTCCGGAAACTGAAGAATCATCGGGCGAAGCAAGATCGCCCGCTGCAAACTTGATGGTAGAGCTATCAATCTCGGTTATCCAAACAAGCCCGTCATCCAGAGACACTCCTTGTAGATCCTCTTCCGTCATTGCGAGACCTCTGCCGGTTTTCGATAAAGCCCTAGAATGCTCATATTCCCTCATTACCGTCACTTTCGTGCTTGCGAGTGCGGCCCAGAAAGGCTGACGATTCCGAACCTGGTTCGCCTGCCTCCTGCGTTTCTTGGCCGAGATCAGTCTATCCCGACCGTCCTTGTGAGTGGCGGGCGTGACAATCTGACCATCGGCACCGATATAGGAAGAGACACTGGCGCCGGACTCGAATGCGGAATCGATTTGTGTTTGCGAGCCGGCGGATGCTTCGGTGTCCACGCGCTTGCCGTTCCGAGGGGGAACCGGAGACCGGTTCTTAGCCATCGACCGTCTCGCCATGGCAGTACCAGCTTGAGCCAATATATGCACCGCAAGTAGACTCCGCATCCAGCTCGGAGAGCTTTGCGGTTCGGTGCGTCGGAATTCGGTGGGCATAAGGTGGGAATACTGCGAGAGGAGATCGGGACTGACGATTTTGGAGGAGAGCAGATGACCTATAACAAAATCCTGTATACCTTTACTGCGGATAAGATGTAATACGAGGACGATGCCAACACAGAGCGCATTGACCCCTCCATTTTTTCCAGAGCCTCCGCCGCCAAGGGTGATGGCGACTTGCACGTGAGCGAGATCTAGGGCAAAATTCTGCGCCCAGGTCCACATGAAGAGGCCCCAGAACAACAGGCAGAACCCATCCATCGCAATCATTGTACCCAGCGATGGTGTTCCGGCGGGACCCTGAAAGATGTCGAAGTTGGAGGTCAGGGAGCCGGAAGACGCGCCACCAGGAGGCATGAAGGTCAAGGAAGCGAACAAGAATTGAACCAGAGTAAGAACCATAGGCGGAAGCTGCAGCAGAAAGATCAAGATCGCGATCGTGTCGTACATCGGGCAAGACTTGAGGATCGTGGAAGCCAGTTGGAGCGGGTTAATCGAAGCACTGGAGGCCGACCTTTTGGTACCGGTCACCGACTTGTCCGTCCGACGCGACGCCTGGGCTGCGAGTCCACCATTCTGCGGCGCCGCACCATTCGTCTGACCATATGACATGTCCGCGCTGCCTTTTGCGTATCCATTCAGTTGACCTCGTCCGTTACCCTCCGCCTTGGAAGAATCAGCGTTTCCGTTCACCTTGCTTGTGGTTGCGGCGGTCGAGGTTAGAGCCGAGTCGCTGGACGAGCGGGACGGTTGCCAGTCGACCTGGGTGGAAGGGCCAGAAGTCGGATTCGAGGTGCTGGCCGAGGTCCCATTCAGATTTCCATTCGACTTCTGCTTGTTCACTTTCTTTCCGGGACCGACAAGACCGTTCTCATTTCTAATGCTATGACTCTTCCTAGCCGTAGCCGATGAACGTGGCATGGACAAGGGAGCCTAAGTACCTAGGTCCGAGTCAGCTTGGCAAGAGGGAGCCAAGGACTTGGACCAGGCGAGAATTGAAGACGAAGACAGCGTCGGAAAAGGGTACGGGAAGGGGAGGGGAGGTCGGAAAAAGAAATGAAGGCGCGGGAAATGGTGAGCAGAGATGATGTTTAATTTTTGGGGGAGGGGGATGAAGAGATAGAGAAAGGGAGAGAAGGGTTTCAATACAAGGAAGCGTGCGGGAAGGAAAAAAAGGAATGACAGGGAAAGGATAAGAGAGGAAATGGACGGGGAATGGGATGGAGCCAGAACTAAGATGAGAAAGGAAAGGAAAGAAGAAATGGGATTGGATCAGAATTGGGTAGAGGGGGGTGGATGTGCAGGTGAGTGAGAAGTGGGTTTGTAGGAGAAGAACGAGTAAGGAAGAGAATAGAAGAGACAGAGAGAGAGAGAGAGAGAGAGAGAGAGAGGAAAGGGGGCGGGGGGGGGGAGGGTGGAGTGGAGGGGAAAAGAGGTGGAAGAAGGTAAGAAAATGAGAGAAGTGAGACTGAGAGAGAGAGAGAAGGGAAAAATGAAGGTAACTGCCAGAGGTTTGGTTAGAGACTTTTGGGTTTCTGGATAGACGAAGCGGCGGGAAAAAGACCAGGCAAAAGCTTGGAACGGATCGTCAGAGGGCCGAAAAAAAAAGAAGGGTCGTCTCAGGCAGAAACAAATTGAGAGCCTCAGGCGTCAATACTCTACGTTGTATCGAGAACCACACAGTACCTGACATTACCATACGTGGCTCGCACTGCGCCGGATTCCGGTTGGCTGATGAGAATGAGCTGATGGATGCAGGCAGGACACGCCCGGGCATCAACTGTCCAATCTCTGAGTCTACCACCAACAGCAACTAACTACTATACTCACTCATCTCGAACAACAAGCTATGTGGCTTGTACTGCTTGTACTTCTTCACCATTACTATCTCGAAGCAATTTGAAAGAGGACAAATTTCCATACATACATGCTGACACAAGACCAGAAGCTGACACCCGAAGCAATCGGTTGTCTGACGGCTCGATGCAGGAGAAACTAGACACCTGGCTCTTCAGCCACAATCTCGCCCTCCCCCCCCCAAGCTGAGACCAATTCAAAGGGTCTCTCTCTGTTTTCAAGGCTGAGACTAAAAACGCTTCTATCCGAAACAGTCTTTGTCAGTCCTTCCAACAGAGTTGAGGACAATCAACAAACGCCCACCTCCGATCTTCAACGGGCCGCTCACCCGCCTAGCCAAACTACTGTGCATGCTGCCTCTAACCCACCACTAAACCAGCACATGAGTACAGTACAGTACACTACAGTACAGCATCATGATGGCATCACCGACAGCGTGCCGGTATCTCTCACATGAACAGTACATCTGAATTCGTTTTCTCCCGGCCAATATGATCAGCGGGGTCTGAATCTCAGCCTCTCTGGACGGACCGACCATAAGACGAAACGGGCTCGTGAGCCTACGTGTTCGCCCCGGCCTGGCTGCAATCAAGCTATCTTGATAGGCCTGCGAAGGACATTGTTGCTCACCCTCTCACGCTTTACCCCTCCTTCACGCGCGTTCGCCCACTGATTCTGTCTTATGCTCTTGGCTTTTGACATGACCGGGGTTGATGCGCTTGGTCCAGCGTTAGGGCACAACTAGGCTGGGCGATCTGGCGATCCCATCCCACGTAGGCTTCTCTTGTGAAGAGGGGGTAGGAAACCCGTGTGCTCCTTGAGATGTACGAGGAAATGACAACGGACGCTCAATTCTAGGCCGCACTTGGGGTACATGCAGTTGAAACTCTACCCCTCGCATCATTTGGTCATTCCGTCAACTTGCAGTCGACAAAGCCCAGATAACAAACGCATAGCCGAGAATCCAAGGGAAGGTGATCTTCGCCAGACACACGACCTCACTAGATGTTTCAGGTCTAGATAAGCGTCTTTAAGTTCTAGCACTGGTCTTATCGGGCTAGGGTCAGTGACAAGTCAGTTGACACTCGCTTGATTGCGCCACCAGTGCATCATCCGTATTTGTAAGGACAAGATGCATTGCAAGTTCACCTTTGAATCTACAAGACCTAGACAGGGAGAAATAATCTGGGGACGTGAAGAATGCATGCGAGGTCGTCGCAGCTGCTTGATTATACGAGCCTTGAGGTAGCCTGCGGTTGTCCGAAGCTGTCAAGTGTGGAGAGCTCGATTACCCTGGAGAGAGCTGTTTGACGAAACCGGTACCATACCTGAAGATACGGTATTTCATCATCAACCGACCGCCTGTTGGATAACATCATCTAATATCATGGCCTGCCATGTCTCTCCAGCACCTCCCACTTCAGGGCCGTCGGAACGAAAGGCGATATCGCTGTCCAGTCTGCATCGCCCAATGGGCCAGCAAGCCCATGCGCTTGTCTAGGGTAAATGTGGAAGCCAGGGTAAATGGGTTTGTTCAGAGACAGGGGCAGGGAAGATACAATCCCTGCGGAGGGGATCGACCGGCCATGTCCCCGAACGGGCAAATTGCGTCCAGCTTACTTTTGACTTGGCCCAGCGGTCGATTGCGACCCCGCAAGTCTTGTCAGGTGATGGATAGGCTTGGTCATCCTTGGCCCGTCGACTAGATAACTACTGTATCTTTATGCCCGTTGTCAGTTGCCTGTTGATCTTGCTAGAGGGATATCTAACCGCTGGAATGAGTAGGTCAAACGGTAATGCCATCAGGCAGTCAACAGCAAGTACTCCGTAGGCTGTGGGTCGATCATCTAAAGATTCCCTTCCCCGGATATCTACTCATGTAGCACAAGGCAGGAAAGACTCTTATTAATCGCTCCCCCATTTCCCCCTTCAAGCAAGGATCAAAAGAGTGCTAGGCTATGGGGAAATCCTCCTCGAAAGGGCAAAGTCGGATTGAAACCAATATACTCACACAGTAATAAGATAAGGACCTTTCCAGGCTATCGATTCGATAAAGGCGAAGGTCCAAGCGTGAAGAAGCCAATCTGGCGATCCGAGAGCTGTAAATAGTCTTCATTGGCCGCCTGCCTTATACTCAATACAAACTTGTGGTGACTAAATTGTGTATAGAATTTGTGCGGAGAACGGAGTAGAGCATCCCAACATCAATCAGTGAGATTTTCGCCGGTCATGCTTGATTATGTACGGCTCGACAAGTTGACCACCTGCCTGCCAGATGGTGAGACGTACCCCAGAATCAGATGTACAACTTGCTGTACGTATGATACGGCCATCATCCTGCAAGTGGCATCAAGTGCATATTGGAAACCTCCCACATGCAAGGGGGGGGTGTACTGTACATCGGCGGCGGTTGAGTCCAGAATCCGTCCTCCTGTGCCACAATTCGAGACATTCATTTCTACCTGGGGTCTCGGCTAGATACAGTACATGGAAGCAGTTCATCTTGCAAGGACCCAGCAACGATGGAGGTGATGCCGCTTTATACTCGTCGAAGCTGAAGCCGCGGTACAGTACCATAGGACTTCCCCGGATGGAGATAACGATACGGTAAAGACTCTTCGCACCAAGTCTCCGATTCCCTCGTGGCCAATTTCACCCAAGGTCTCTCTGTTTAATCAAAGTTTCGATGTACCTTCTTCCACAACCAAATCTAAAACCGTGTATAAGAAAGATGCCGATATGCCAGGACAACAGTAACCAAGGCCATTTCGGTCCGGACGGGGACCGGCAAGATCGCTGTACTTCACCGATACCATACCGACAACTTCACTCAGCCTCGGTCCCGCGCGAATCTATTTTCGGCGAGCCAGAGACTCTTCACAACTTTCACAGGCGAAGAAAAAGAGGCCCACGCAGTGTGGAGACTTGTCCACTTTCCCACCCTCTTATGTGGCGCCGGCCGGACCCAAGGAATCTCGAGCCTTCGACCTTTTTTTTTCTCCCAGAGTCCCAATTTTCGCTAGCAGAGCAGTTTTAGGCTAGCCTTGCTAGAGAACTAGAAACTAAAACCGCCAGAACTTCCAGCGGAAAGGCGTCGGCGATCATCTACTACTTCCAGACGGCAAAACCTGGTCTGCGAACTCGCACTATCTAGACTACAGTCGGGCACAACTTCCCCCCTTCACTTGCTCCTTCCCCTCAATTGAAGTGACGGGCTGGGGAATTGAAGCAATACGTAGAGAGAATATCTTCCTTCCTCATCGTGTCACTCCGAATCCTGACAGGGTTTATCCCGGATCTCCCTTGGGACGGGGATCGATGGGCTGATGAGGAGAGACCTCTTCCAGAATATTCACCCATTGGTCAACGAGATCTGGTTTCGATCAAGCTGGCTGTCAGTGACTCACTGCTCTCATTTCCAAATGCAAGCAGAAAAACTCTTTTCTCGGGACAAATTCTTCAGCGATAGACTACCGCCACCAATCATAAATGCTCCAGACCCTTGCGGAGGACTGCATGGGCTGAGTCGGGACGGTTCGTCGTCGGCTTTCTTCCGAGATTCCTTTGAACACCATTCGAATCGATCGGTACCTAGGTTGGTAGCAGAAGTAACCTAAACATACATTGCCAGACTCGTAGGTATGCATGATTCATAGCACAAGATTGGCACTATACAAGCGCTTCGTTCAAGGCTTCGTCGAAGTCAAGAAGTAGCTTTCGCGTGGGTACTGAGTAGCTATATCTGGTGTATACGAGTACGACGAGACCAGGTCAGCGTGTGTCGAGACTTGACAGCCTAAGAGCATCAGGGACTAACTTAATTAGATTGCTGACTGGCTAGGGCGGAGCACCGCCACACTCAATGAGAACATATCAGCTTTGATCCATACTGGCAGGCATTGCATTGCGACAAATCGTGACTGTTTCGGAAGGGAGGTACCATACCGTCTAGTAGTACATACAATACAGTTCCGGTGGCACAGAGCTAGTTACGTCCGAACAAATGTCTACATGTGACAGTGCAGTTTAGTCTATAGCTCGCTAAGCGGCTCTATACAAACTCGTGCTCACTTGCTTGCATCTGGCTAACATCTAAATTGGCAATCACTGCCAACGCCTTCTATCACCGGATAGCCAAAGCCTCCATGTCTCGGTTCCACTCAATCAACCACAGGGTCTGGCCCACAAAGCCACAAGTTGGTGGAGGGGAGGTCCTCACTTCCTGGCAGATCCGGTATCCTCAACGGCATCCTCCCGATCCCAGCTCTCAACCTCCAGCGCCCGAACCCGCGCTTCGATGTCCAGGATGCGCTGCCGCCAATACTCCTTTGCCTGCTCTTGAAGCTCCCAGGTCTTCTTGAGCTGCTCAAACAAGAAAGGTGGAAGCGCGGTCTTCTTGGCCTGCTTGTAGTCATATGTGACCAGATCCTCGTGGACGCGCGCGGCGGGTCGGAAGCGCGCCTCCGAGAGAATGATTGCCTGGAGCTGGAATGCATACGGTGAGGCGTCGGGCGCCGCAGGGTCGTGAACCAGTTTGTGATATACCGTAACTTGGTCGGGGTAGGTCATCGGCTGCGCACGCACGCCAACCCGGCAATCAGTTTCGTGAAATCGTTCGGGGGAGCGGGTTCTGGTCATACGAATTTGTAATCAATCTTGATGCTTCGCATAATCAATCCGATCCCTCGGGAGCTGACGAGGTTCATCCACTCCTTCTTATGGGCCGGATCGATGTGCATCGCGAAGTTGCGGGTGAAATACACACGGGCGGTTTCTGCGTACCGAGCGTAGGTGACATTGTTGACATGCCCTAGAATTCCTCGTTAGAGTGTTTGGCGGATTTGGATTGGGATCAAAGTCGGATCCTAGGTAAGAGAGGTATATGTACCCTGCTGTGGTGGTTAGGAAGCTATACATAGAAGCAATTCATTGAGAGGGGTCGGCTTACCATGCTATCCTATTGCGCCGCAGCGACATCTGGCTGTTAGCACGGCTCCTAAACGCTTCAGCGGGATGCGAAAGTTGGCCATCGTACCATTTCACCCCATGCGACAGCCTGCTTGAACAAGCCTCTTCTTGATGCATCGGTCAGATAGCCCTCGCTACCCGCGACGAGCTCTCGCCAATCCCGCGCGATCTGTTGCAGTAATTCGCCGGATTCTTGAATTTGTGACGGCCTAAGACCGAACATCATGCAGCGACCGAGTCTACGTTTGGTCATGGTCAGCCATCGGGGATCAATGCCGTGAGGCTTCTTCGTGGTGGGGCCTGTTGCCGAAACGGACTTCGCTGTCGACGAGGGGGCATTCTGCGGCGAAGGAGAGGTCGAGAGAGACCGAATAGTCGTTACAAAGGATTGAGATTGTAGGGAGAGGCATTGCCTTCTCAAGCTCTGTAGCTGTACCATGGTGGTGACAAGGGGTGTGGTCAGTAACTATAGCATCGATAGGAACCGTAGATGGAGCTGTTGCTTGGATGGTCTCGAAGCAATCTCTCAAGCTGGTCGGTTAGTTCTCCGCCGGGGAGCTGTTCGGTTAACCCCACTCAATCACTCCTCTTCCGTCTCCCCGCGGCCTTGCAGGGCCGAGGCCAGTCGAGGCCACAACAACAGAGGCTTACTTTGGGAATTAATTCAATGGAATCAATATATGGGCCTCTAGGGTCGCATATGTTCAACTCTGCAGTATATATCTGCTATCATTCATGGTGGAATTAGCGTCCGTCCAGCGTCCAGCGTCATATACAGCGTCATATTCAGATCGCAGAGCCGGGTTGTTGGGTGGCACGAGCCAAATTTATGTATACGCTGCTACCTTAGGAGTACTCTACATGACCACCATTTATTTCTGATGCCCAACTAGCTTGTACAAGCACTTCATAAGCTATATGGATCAATCACGGATTGCATCTTCCTGTAGGATTGATTGTAGGCTTGAGGAATACAAAACTGGCCGCCGGGTGACGACGTCACCGGTAATGTTCCGGCGGAAGCAAACAACCCCCATTCCCACCAAGCGGCAACAACCCATCGTCGCCTTCCTATCTTCCTCATCTCGTCGTCGCTATCTTCCTGCCCAAAGACCGTTCACTGCTCAACATTCCTCACACTGAATGGATCAATCATGACTAGCCCAGAACTCCGCTATCAAGTTATCAATATCTACAAAGGTTGGTGATATCTTATCTCTGACAGAAGTTTCGACTGCTGTGCTTAGCAATTCCTAACACCGTAACTAAGCCTATGACTATTTGACTGATCGATCGACAGAGCTCCTTTTCCTCGGCCGCAATTATCCTCTAGGCTACGACTACTTCCGGAACAGGCTACACAAGGCGTTCAGCAGTCAGGCACACCTGGATAATGAAGAGCAGATTCGGAAAGGTATAGCACGAGCGGAGTTCGTCAAGAAGGGTGCGTTATCCCGCCTCACTTGTTTGCAATTGCGGCAGCTTCATTGAACCAACTAATAACCCCTTCAATCTTCTAGAAATCGAGGCTCTGTAAGTACTACCCATGCCTTTACTGCTCCCGTCTGCTCCAACACCTCGCCGACTAGCACTGATCCACGCTACCTATCCACTTATCCCGCCCCCAAACCCGACGCGGTTGATCATAATTTCTTGATATTTCCTATGGATGTACAATCTCAATATATCGTTATGTCATAAACTTATAAACAAATGGGTGCACTGTGAGCAGTGATACTGATGGAAGCACACAGCTACTACCTCAAGCGGTATCGCACGTTGAAACAGCGCTATGAGAACAAATAGCATCCAACCATCCGCATCCGACACACATCGCAGCAAAAATTATACAGAAATGAATATTATGGCAATTTGAACCAAAAAAAAGAGAGAAACGTGGGGGTATCACCAATATGAGAAGAGAAATGGTCACGGTTCCTTTTTTTCTTTTTCCTTTCCTCTCATTCGCCTGAACACCAAACGTTGAGTTCACGATCCTGGCCGCCGGCAAAGGCGCCTATATCTTTCGACCCCACCAAGCACTAACCTCCAAGCACTCCCCATTCGCGAGGCCATCCTTCTGGAACAAATCGGTCATCATTGCTGCCCACCAGCGATCCCATTCGTCCTTGCTCTTCCCGCTGGCCTCCATAAGAATGTGCTCCATGCCTTCTATCATTTGGATGACCGTCAGAAGCGCAGTGCGTCGGATGGATAACTGATCGGCCGTCAACTGTCTTCGAGTTCCACCACTCGTTTCCTTTCCATACCCGTCCCGTTCCCAGCGTAGTTCGCCCAACGGAATGGCAATGCGACGACTGTCGACCTTCTCGAGGACGTCTACCTCCGCATTGAAGGATAGGCCCATCGTGGCGCATGGTAGAGCAGTCAATTTCCGCTGATCGAACGCTTTCTCAAGCCAGGTATTGTAGTCTTGGAGAAACTTGTTCTGGGCGCGCGTGAATGGCGTGGCAGACGAGAAGGTGTACGTCGCGGTCGCATCGGCGGTCTCTTGTTCTCTCGAGGCCAGTTTGCGAGCGGGTGCCGGATTGGGCAGCAGAGAGCGGAACACCCAGTCGGAATCCCAGACTTCCAAGATACCCCCGGACTTAAGAACACGCAACGGCTCGCTCAATCCCGAGGCTTGCTGGGCGGGACTGGAAGGACACATACCCGCATCCTTGATGAAGACAAAATCGAAATAGTCGTCGGGGAATGGCAGGCGGGGCTTGCGTAGGTCGTGACGCTTGAATTGCCAATTCACGCCCTTTTTGCGCAGGTCGGGTGCGACGGAGACGATGTCAATGCCGTTGAAGGACACGGTGCGGTGGCCGCGACGGGCGAAATAATCATGGCACATGCTGGACCACAGTCCTGAACCACAGGCGAGTTCCAAGACTCGCTTCGGGGCGCGGTCGGCCAAATGTGGGTTGCAGAAGGGCCCCCCGAAAACGCGCATGAGCATGAGCGAGCGCAAGGTCTGTCGGTGTATCTCAGGAAGGTCGCATGGAAGAGGATACTGGTTGTCGGGGTCCCGGAGATACGTGCGATCGCCATGGCGTATCAAGGGAAAATTGGAGTAGTCATTGAGGGAGGAGAGGGAGGAGGTCGACGTCGCTGCCAGGGTTATACCGGTCGAACTGGCGGTGGAATGAAGGTCGGAGCCCGAAGCTGCGGCAGGCGCAAGGACCGCCGGTCCATTTGACATGATATCCATTTCGGAGGGTTCAGGTGGAGTGGTGGATGCTCGTCAATTGAGGGGGCCTGCTAAGAACGAACGATGTGCATTCTTCCGCATACAAACAGTGGCAGCGCAGATCGGTCACGAACGGGGCAGGAGTTCGATTAGGAGGAACATGATACGTTAATGGCGACAGAAATAGAGTAAGAAAATGGCCGAAACAAGCGAGGCTGACAGTATTAAATGTGGTTGTGGTGGTGGTGGTAGTGGTGAGGGAGGAGGCAGTGAGTGATGATGAATGTTACGCAGCTCGGACACCGTTCCAGGTCAATCTGACCCATGGAAGGAGAAGGTGTTCGATTAAAGGAGGGGAGAGCGAGAGAAAGAAACGAGAACAGTCAGGCCTAAAGGAGGGGGGCAAAAAATCAAATCAAATCAAATCAAATCAGAAAGAAAAATTAGAAAACCACATTGTGACAAGAAAATCGAACCGCCCCGGCTCGATGACCCCTTAGGGCCACTCCACTTGTTGCGACGCAATTTTAGTAGTTTACTTTAGTGACTTCGTAGTTTACTATCGTCGACTCCAGGCTTAAGTGCAGCAGTGAGTGGTCCCGGCAGGCCAACGTTTCTGGAATGGACCCGGCCTGGCCTTAATTGTTTTTTCTCCCCTTTGACCCTCTTGACTTGCCTGTTAGCGTGGACCGAAATTGAGTATTTATCTATTTCCCCTCCTCACCGTTGAAACGGCTCTTGGAGATCTTGGAAATCATCGTCTAAAGTATAGCACCGAATACTCGCCGAAATGCCCCCTCGGAGACCTAGCCTAGGGAAGCGATGAGTAGCTTTCTAGTGGTGGTGGCGGCAAATCTTCGCCCTACCGCCAGCTCCACGAATGAAGCCGAATCAAATCATATTTCCAACGCCAGGATGATACGAGAACAAAGTACATTTGAGAAAAGCAGATCTTATGCTTGTCCAAAAGGTATATCTATCCCAGAACTGCCAGCACAGTACTCCGTACATACTTGCAGCACGGCATCCGAGCTCCCGGAACCTTTTCCCCGCGATAGATAGATCAGGACAAACCCCGATTGACTGCATAGATTGGAATGCAATGCAAGAACGCGCGCGAGAGAGAGAAAGGGCATCTGATCCGTCTGGTCGGAACTTTGACCTTGAGATAGTTAGTCCATGCCAGAAGTACTTTGCAGGAAGTTCAAGTTACCTATCCGCATGTATATTAACTACCACAACTGAGCCCTTTTGCTTTTTCGTGTTCGGCCTTGTTTTCCAAGTAGTAACGTTAGTCAGTAGCCCCATCCCCCATTTCCTCACCCGGACAAAGTTGTCTCGGGAAGTCGTGCTAGTCTACTACCTACGGTACTACGGTAATCTAGTACTAACTGGACCATACTCAGTATGTCCAATTCCGGGCACGGGGTCCTTAATAAGTTTACTTCAAACTACTACTACTACGCCCGGCGTACGCGGGCGGGCATCTGAACCCATGAAAATGGGTACCGGTACTTCCGGGGAGTCAATAAGAAACCCAAGGTTCGAAGCGAACACGACACCACACACCCACACCGTGCACGCAGAACTTTCTCTTTTCTCTGTCTGTTGCGGTTGTGATTTGCGAAAAGTTCAAGAAAGTTTAAATTGGGTTTTTTTTCGAAGTGTGGTTTGGATCTATGTCTCACGGAGTTGTTCCTCCGTGACGAACCCCCCCCCCCCTTCTTCGATCCCGGGCTTGCTACAGTAGTAGGATGGGTTTAATTGGTTTGGGATTTTCTTTTGCTTCTTGTCTCTTTGTTTTTCCCTGCCGAGGTGCCGGCCCCCGATCGTCTTTGGTTTTTCTATTTTATTCCTGTTGATTGTCTTCTGCCGGGATCAGAATTCACTATCGCCTGACTGGTACCATATAATTAACTGGTATTGTTACTTGAAGAGAGTGGCTGCTTGGACATGGGTATCTAGCTCGTGGCTGAGTGTCTATAATATGACCGTAGGAGGAGGAGGAGGAGGCAGTGTCCTTTCGCCCCTGCACATCGAGGGAAGAGAAGTATCGGCGCAACTGACGCTGATGATGATATAATCACAATAACAACAATAGTGCATGTCACTACAAGTCTGACATCATGACAACCGACTTATCCGTTGTTCCCCCTTCCTTGGGTTCCTGTGTGTGGTGGATCTGCTTGTATGAAATCCCGAAATGAAGATTCCCTCCGGGACGGGGGACGGGGAGGCGAGACAATGGGCGCGGCACGGCGCACAGCGGGAGATGCGTTAACCCATCACCATGGTTCTGCCTTCCGTTGGCGGTGTTATAGTTATATGTATCCTGTAAAGATCTGAGGCCTCATTCCCTGAGGGAGAAATCGCATAGTCGAAGGTAACACAACCACCAGGGAAGAAAAACTTCAACAGTGCAAATGGCAGTCTAGATCGTGGCCAGGGAAAATGATTTCCCATGCTGAGTCGACTGACTCAATTGACAAGATGGATATTCATTACGCACTGAAACCTCTGGGTCGGTCTAACGCCCCGCCAGGCTGGGTGCCACCGGTGGGTGGGTGGTTCTATAGACCGAAGTCACCTAGGCTATGTGCATTGCCGGGCCCCCCCCCCCCCCCCAAGGAGAAGGAATGGGGGGTCCCCGGGGCCACTGACACGTGCTGGCACGGGTCACTTGTTGCCCTGACAGGGAGGGACAGGGAGGTACCACTGCCTGGGTACCAACTTCAGGGTCGGTCACTAACTACTAGTTAGTTGAGATTCAAGAGTAATTGTTTCAAACGCAGGTTGACCCTGCCCTGTCTGTGTGTCTTCTTCTTTGCCCCCCTTGCATTCTAAAAGTGGTGGGTGTCTCTGCATGTATATGTTTGTGCATCTGTGTGCAGTACTACTGCTATGGCTGTGCTTTTGTGGATTATAGATGGCTGCTTATTCGATGGCGATTTGGGGGCAGAATTGAGTAACCAGGAGTTCTGTGATGTTCAGATGGCTTACCCCAGCTTATTGTTAAGTACCTTGTGTATCTTGCATAAGGCTGTCATGGTGACTATCCCGTATAAGTCTGGCCGTGTAGTTTGTCATCTTTTATGTGAAGGTAAACTGAAAGAAGGCTCGACTTATGATTAGTCTAGGATCATACTCAGTATACCCACAGTAACCAATTGCCAGTCTATTATAGGTGGATAGAAACGAGTCTCCAGGAACAGGTTGAACGCACGCATTGTAAGGCGTTTAATAGAGAACCTGGGTCTTGGATCTTGACTCCAGCGGTCTCGTCTGACTGCATCGGTTGAACCATCCTCAGCAAGGACTTATGAACCACCCTTCGAATTCTCAGTACAGGAAGGATGAAGTTGTGCTATCCAATTGGCAGAATTGAATTATAAGAACTTCATAAATTCTTAGAATTGAATCATTGGAATTCAATTATCAGACTTAGTTTCCCAGAATCGACCAGTAGTCATTCAATGTCCTGCGTTTAATATACTTTATAACTATATCTTGAGGTTATAGATACAGCGGTCTTCACACGATGGCCAATATTCAGCACAGTGTCAGAGCACACTTTGGAAAAGCCCCTTAAATACAGCAATAATCTTCAATTACAGCAAGCAAATTTACTCAACTTAGTGAATGTAAAGTTGAAGGCATATATAACTGAGGAACATGAGACGTAGTGAACTGTCTAGTGTT
This sequence comes from Aspergillus brunneoviolaceus CBS 621.78, assembly GCF_003184695.1. Classification (NCBI taxonomy): domain Eukaryota; kingdom Fungi; phylum Ascomycota; class Eurotiomycetes; order Eurotiales; family Aspergillaceae; genus Aspergillus; species Aspergillus brunneoviolaceus. Next base: position 141,033 of record NW_020290768.1, on the reverse strand, counting down.
GACAGGATATGGAGTGAATATAATTTCAAGCTAGAGATTGGCTTCAATTGGAGTCAAGGCAGTCTGAGTTGACTGTGGTAACAGAAGCCGAGTTGGCAGAAATGTAAACAGCTCAGCTCCAGCTGAGTACAGTCTTTTCTGAACAAGATCGAGATCGAGGTGCCACCTGATTCTGACAGCTCAAGTAAGCTCACTGTGAATGTTGATTCGAGCACTCTAGCTGACCCTGGCTGACTCCGCCAGTAGCAACCATCAGTGGTGGCAGTGGCCAGAAGTGAGTGGAGAACCAATTTGACATGGCATTGATCATCTGATATGCTCTACCCTCATCTTCCATTGTGCCATTTTGTGTTCTTCCGCTGCGACTTTGCCACCCTTCCGACAAGTGGGTGGACTCAATAAAGGGGCAAGATTAATGGGTTGAAGCGCTGTTTTGAAAACCAAATAGAGAGTGTCGAGATGGTCGACTTCAAGCCCCTGGGCAGAAATCCTGGCAGGCTCAACCCGATGATCGACTGGTGGTGTGAATAGAATATCCTAGAAAGTATGAGAAGGAACCCAGACCCCCTGAGCGCTGTTCAGCGACAATCGCTGGTGATCTTTGGGTAGATGTGCGCATTGTTCCACTGCTCAGGTCTAGAAAAACTCTACTAACCATGCAAGATGGTCGGACAATTTCAGTACTTTGTTTCGGGTCCAGTATACTAGTGTACCTCTTAAGACATACACCTTAAGACAATTGCTACCAAGGGCTGCGGGAAATAGCTAGATCTTTACCCCACTCCAGGTGTCTCTTAGCTTTGAACTGCCATTCTGTAGGTTCCGGTTGACCAGGGAGAAAGGGAAGCGGAGGGTTGTAGTCAGCACCTTTGTTCCCTCTGCGGGGAAGCAAGCGAGATTGTCAAAGAGGTCCTAGTATTTCCTTATATTAAATCGAGATAAGATAGTGTGAAGGCAGGTTGTTGAGCTGTTCAAATCGCCAACAAGTCTCCAATAATGTTGTAGACTGACTGTGAGTGGAGGGACGGCACGGATAAACCCGCAGTCTGAATAAAACCCGATTGTCGATGGACAATAGAGAGAGATATGTAAATAGGAGATCTGGCAAGAAGGATGACAGGCACCCCCTACATCTCTTAGTATTGATGCTAGTACTTGTAGATGACTATGTGACTAGGCCCTTGCCGTTGTCAATAGTAGCCCCTCCCTTCCCCGTAGATCCCTGGGCTCCCAGAGTGGTGAGTAATAGTTAAAAGCTACCTGAATATCGATTGGGGAGAGTGAATTGAGGCTACCTTGGGCTACCTTACTACAGTTCTTCAACCCTGGATTGCGGGAAACAAGGGATTTATGATAGCAAAAAGAAACAGAAATGCAGAAGAGAGGATAAATTGAAGAGACGAAAGCCATAGGCGATCGATATTAATCAATCAATCAATCAATCTAAGCATCAGCTGAAAAGGAAGGGTGGCCTTGGCTTTGCCATTGGCGGCGAACTGCGCCCGCTTGGATGTGACACCACGTGACCCCGACGACCTCCCGCCTTTCGAATGCAAACCAACTTCGGAGCCTCCCAAGGCGACTCCGACTCCCATCTATCTCTTCGAGTCGCTGGCGTCTCTGCTACATCATCGTTTCCTCGATTGCTCGCGCGCATTCCTCACTTCGATAGTTATACCGGCTGTCTGACAGCGCTGCTCAACTTCACATTCAGGATTCTGGCCAGTTAATTGTCTTCCGGTCCTCTGACTCGCTCGCTCCGGCCACCCACCCGCCTGCCCACACCCCCTCCGTCGCTTGCACCTCCATCGCCCCTCCGTCCCCCCCCCCCCATCCGATCTATTGGCACTCCAGCTCAAGTTGCACCAGACCATTCAACAAGTGGTGAGAGTCGCTGCACTCGTGATCCCCTGCGTGTCTCCGAATTGGGGTGGTTCCGCCTAGGACCCCATGTTGAAGAGAAGGAGAGAACGTATCCAGTCCCCGAATCCTCCTCTCTCTCCTGCCACCGCCGTCACCTTCTCCAATCCGGCTCGTCCAGCCTCAATCTGCTCTAGAACCTTTCCCCAATCAGTCCACTCACGGTCTCGTCTGCCACGTTAAATGGCAGATGGTACCTACAGGTTCCAGCAGCCTGGGGCCGGGCAGTTCTTCTTCCAAACACAAGCGCAACAACACTCTCACCAACGTCACCTCGCACGGAACGGGACCAACTCCCCGACTGGAAGACTAAAATTTAGCCACGAGACCCCTTCACCCTCCCGCTCCCCTCCTCTCAGCCAAGCAGCGGCTCTCAATCCCTTCACGATGTACAGCCAAACCCACCAAGGGCAGCATGTCATGATAAATGGCGGCCAGACCCACCAACGCTTTGGCATGCAGATGCCTAAGTTCCAGTCGCAAAGCCATCATCCGCATCCTGCTCAGCAAACCCATCACCATGCCCACCATAACCAAGCTTCCCACAACATTAGCCACCAACACAACTTCTCCAGCGGGGCATTGGCTGCCGCTACTCCGCATTTCACTCCCGGTCCCCTCCAGAACGGGGCTCATGTCAATGTTGAGGAGGACCTCGATGACTCCATGAACGAACATTGGCAGCAACAGCTTCAACTAGCGGCGGAGTCGCGACAGGCCAATTCACCCCACTATTATGCTCGGACAGTTGCTCAGCAGACTAAAGGCATTCAGATCGCGCCCAGCCATCCCGAACCACAAGAGAACGGAGGTGAAGAGAGAAATGGCGTTGTCAAATCAAAAGCATCTTCGCGGCAAGGTTGGCATGCTCTCGATTTCGGCGGACAAGGCTTGCGGGCTCTGTCGTCGTCCCTCTTCAGTTACACCTTTCTCGAGAAATTGTATCTGAACCACAACAAGCTCAAAACTCTTCCTCCGGCCATTGGACAATTGCGGAAGTTGACTCACTTGGATCTTTCGAGCAACGACCTTACCGAGCTTCCCGAGGAGATTGGTATGCTCACAAGCTTGAAACAACTTCTGCTCTTTGACAACAATATTCGCACGCTACCTTACGAAATGGGTTATTTGTACAGGCTGGAGATGTTGGGCATAGAAGGAAACCCGCTGAACGACGTTTTGAAGTCTCAGATCATCAAGGAGGGCACGAGAGCTCTGATCAAGTATCTGAGGGAAGAAATGCCAGGTATGTATACGGCTCGGAGAATGTCCGCATAATAACTAACGTTTTAGCCATAGTTCAACTTTCACCACCCGATCGAGACTGGGTCATTCTGGACGAGACCGCGAATTCCCGCAACGCTCCCACCGAGAAGGTCACCGTTCTCTCTTACAACGCTCTGTGCGAATCGTCTGCCACTGCATCCCACTTCGGCTATACTCCTTCACGTGCGCTGTCATGGGAGTATAGACGAGAGCTTATCCTGAGCGAGTTGAGGTCCCACGATTCGGACATTGTCTGTCTTCAGGAAGTCGACCAGGGAAGCTACAATGGATTTTTCAGGGAGCAGCTGGCGTACAACAATTATAAGGGTGTTTATTGGCCTAGAGGACGCGCCATGGGTATGCAAGAGGAGGAAGCCAAGAATGTCGATGGTTGCGCTACCTTCTTCAAAGACAGCAAATTCATTCTCCTCGACAAGCAGCTGATCAACTTCGGTCAGACGGCCGTACGGAGACCCGACGCCAAGGGCCAAGACGACATCTATAATCGCCTTTGGCAGAAGGATCACATTGCTGTTGTCGTATTCCTGGAAAACCGGTTGACTGGCTCACGCTTCATCGTTGTCAATGCCCATCTCTACTGGGATCCCGCTTTCAAGGATGTCAAGTTGATTCAAACGGCCATCTTGATGGAAGAAATCACCAAGCTCTCCGACAAATATGCCAAGTGGCCTGCCTGCACCGAAAAGACGGCGTTCCGCTTTGCTGATGCAGGGGGCAATGAGACCGAAAACCCTCCGGAATGCGCGCCATCCATGGAATATAGCAGCGGCGAGCAGATCCCGCTCTTCATGTGCGGAGACTTCAACTCTGCGCCTGGATCAGCGGCCTACAATCTGGTCGCCAATGGCCGGCTTACGGAGGCACATCCCGATCTGGAGAAGCGCCTTTACGGCAACCTCAGCCGGGTTGGTATGACGCATCCGTTCAAGCTGAAGTCTGCATACAATGCCATCGGCGAGCTCAGCTTCACAAACTACACGCCGGATTTCAAGGATATTCTGGACTACGTCTGGTTCTCATCGAATACACTTCATGTGTCGGCGTTACTTGGGGAGGTGGACAAGGACTATCTGCAGAAAGTGCCCGGATTCCCCAACTTTCATTTTCCAAGTGATCATATCGCATTATTTGCGGAGTTTACTATTAAAGGGAAAAAGGGCAAGGTTGTGGAAGCGGACTTTGGACCGCAACGGAATTGAGGAAACGGAGCATGTTGAATCTTACGAGAACTGGTGTTTGTGTAGCCGGTTTATCTTGTTATCTCGGAATCTTTGGGGGCCTTTCGCGTGTCTGTGGTGTTCTTCAGTTGCTTCCTTGCTTGTGCTGCATTTTTCCACTCTTACCATTCTTCTTCTTGTGAGTCTATTTCTTGTTTCTGCTGTCGCCCGGTGGGGGGACTTTTTCATGCAGCCGAACCTGCATCCCCGGATTTTCTTTGGAAAGTAGCTTTTTCCATGGCGCAGCAGCAGCTTTTCTTCTTTCTCAATCTTTTCGCTTCTCTCCGTTGGTATGTGTTAGGATTTGTCTTATGCTCTTCTATTTTTTTTCTCCCTTAACGACGCTTCCTTCTGCTTCTTCTTTCTCTCTCTCTCTCTCTCTCTCTCTGTGGCTTCCTACCGTCGGCTTCGTGATCTACTTGTAGATTGGATCCTGGTCCCGAATTTTACATCTCTCTTCGGGTTCTTTCCCCTTTGCCCTCTCTCTCAAACTCCACCTCCGTTTGAAACTCTTTTCATCCTTTTGCACTCAAGACAGGCGAATGGTGTCATGTTGCTGTTGCTGTTGCTGATGTTGTGTGTATGCATGGGTCGGCTGGTCGGTTGGGTTACATAGTCTTGAACCCTGATACGATTTACTCGTTCGTTGTGTTTTTTTTTTTTCACCATTTGGAGATGCAGAAAGCATGATTTGGTTCTTTTTATCCCCTTCTGAAGAGGTCTGATGGTGTGGTTGGTTGGTTGAGAGTGCTGCTCTTTTCCTCGTCACTTGTAGTTTTGCTGTTGCACTGTTAGAAGAATTTTGTAGTTCTGGTAATTCGTAAGACACTTGTCTAGGTAATGGGATTTTGTATATGCTTTTGACTGGTGGGGTGGTCATAGTAACTGTAGGTGCCAGGGCCAGTGATATGGTCCGAAATGGATAGGCAGTCACATCATGGCAATCTATTTCTAACTATTTTATAGACAAAGGGTATATTTCATTTGGGGGCGGCTATACATGGTGTGTGTCGCGTAGCCTAGGCGTCGGTACTGGTGGTCACCTTCTCCTTCACCTTCAAATCCTCAATCCTCCGCCAGATACCAATAAACCCACCTCCCACGATCCTGGTGCCAACCTTGGGTCGACAGACCAGCACCCGATCCGCACCCTCGTCCACCGAGCTGCCAGCCGAGGTCGAAGCCGCTGCCCCCTCCGCAACCTCCTCACCAACCGCACCCTCTTGCTCTGCCTCTACCCCCTCCTCCGGCACGGAGGAAGAAGCGCCGGCCCCGGCGTCCGAAAGCGTCTCCTTGGTTTTCCTCGTCGCATGCCGCACATCCCACAGCCGCCCGCTGCTGATCCCATTGCCCAGCTCCACCACCTTTTCCTGGATCAGCGGCAACCGCTCCCGGCGGATCAACTCCAGACAGTCGCCGATCTGGGTGACGCTGGGCGTGAAGACCGCGAGCAAGCCGTCGCGTTTAAGAATCGAGGTGACGTGCGGGATGCGCAGGTGCGAGGAGGGCATGTCGAGGATCGCGTACGACAGGAACGGGTCCACTTCCACCTCCGGCTCTGAAGCTGTGGTTGTTGTTTGGTTATCGGCCTCGGCGGTCGAGGCGGCGGAACGGCTACGTTCCTGTTTCTGCGCCGCGACCCAGGTCTCGACGGGGCCGGAGTAGAAATCGACGTTGCCGGCGTAAATGCCGCGGCGGAAGCCCCGGACGAGGGTTTCGGCGTGGCGGGCAGTTTTGTGGGTGATGTCGACGGTGTGGATGACGGCTTTGCGCTGAGAGCGCCAGTTGTCCCAGGTCGTTTGGGTGGCGAGAGTATCGGTGGGGTTTGCTTCTGAGGTGGTGGTAGTGGTGGTGACTGAGGCGGAAGTGGAGGAGGTGGCGGGTTCTGGGCTTGCTTCTGTTGTTGTTGTTGTTGTTGATTCTGATGAAGGTGTTTTCGAGGAGGTGCGGGAGGGAACGAGGTCTTTGACTTGAGAGGTTGTTGGAAACGGAGGTGGAATGGAATTGGCGCCCTGGATGGCACGAGCGAGATGGAGGGTTAAGGACCCATGGCCGGTGCCGGATTCGAGGATTTCGAGAGGAGCTTGTTCGGGATCGGAGGAAGGCGCCACGTGGATGTCGAGGAGGGAGACGATTAGGTTGGCATCTGCGGAGTAAATCTAGATATTTGCGAATCTTCCGTTAGACGGGGGGGACCAGCTTGTTGTGGTGGTTGTGCATACCGGTGTCACCAGGCGAGGCGTCAGTGCGACATATTCTTCAAGAGTGGGCAGATAGAGCCTGTATTCCGGACCTAGATAGATGTACGGGTCAGCGCTCTGCTTGTTTATGTTCTCGTCTTGGTGGTACAAGATTGCACAAAGGTAAACATACCCTTATGTGACGGGATCAGATCTCGCACTCTCCGGCCGATAATATCGTCGTGCTCCAACTTCCCCCGACGGACATCTGTCCGGCCACCCTTGCGCAGTGGTTTGGTTAACAGAGGGGTTTTCCCATCGACAACGGCTCTATCTCCCTCTAGTGAATGTTAGATATCAGTACACACAAAGCAGCAATCGCACGCGGGTGTGATCCCCTTACCCCGGAGATAGGTAAAATTGGTATCAATGGATGGGAAACGACGGGCAATGGATTGCGATGGCAATGAAGGACTCGGGTTTGCGGTCTTGGGCGCAGCTGAAGGCGTCGGTCCCAAGATCCGACGTAGTGCTTGCAGCAGACGCGCCATTGAGGGCAATTGACCCGAGGGGAATGGCAAGAAGGTTGTTTAACTTCTAATGCACCATAACGAAACTTTTCCGATTGAAAGGGACCGACTACGCTTTCCTTATCCGGCGCCGGCCCGGCCGGCGGAGAAAGGACGTGGAGATGTCTCGAGAGTGCGTGTGCTGAGCAGGATTTCTACTGTTCCATCTTATCTTTCCTTGATCTGGTCAACAATGGTTACTCAAGCACCTGAGACAACTGCTGATATAACACCTCAAGAGAGTGCTTTATTGGGATACAGACGATATCTTGACTCAAGAGTCTGCAGTCTTGAGTTCGCTCAAGATCCATCGAGCGCAACGTCCGTGATAAAGCATTTGACCTAGAAAACCTTCGATCTTCCAATGAGTGGACCCAGTCAAGTCACAGCCCGTGGTGGTCTATCTAATATATCAACCAACTTCTGTGATCGATGCAGTGAAGATGGCTGCCAGTCAAGTGCTGGGGACCGGATCCCGAAGAGACGGTCCGCTCCCGTTGTTATCTCCGCCCCCCAGCATGACTGGGTCGGTGCGTCTTCATTGAAAGACTGAAGTGAGTGGCCGGAAGAGCTCCGAGATGCCTTCCGTCTTGTTCCATCGAGCCCCAGGAACCATTTCCATTGCGGAAAAAAGAATACAATTCACTGATGAACTAGTCTCGAAGTGGCACAGTATCTGGGGAAACTCCGCCGATCTAACGACTGACTCAAGAGTCAAGCGTGGCCCAATTGATCTTTGCTCTACGGTGGGTTTCGTGATTATCCACTCTTTCACTGATCGAGTCTAGCTGCTGGACTGCTGACTCTCTTCCTTTCTCTTCCCCCCTCTCCAACGCGGGGCTCTCTCTCTCTCTCTCTCAAAACTTTCTCAGCACTGTGAGCATCATTCACTTGACCATTCTCTTGAAACATTTCGTGCCCAGTTGTACGCTCACCCGCCGCGGCCTTCCCCTGCCCCTCAATCAGGTTTGTCGGCCCCGCTCCCCAGCGCCAGTTGTCCGCATCCCGTCCTTGTTCGCCCCTCTGGATTAAGCCTGTTCGGTGATTTCGCTGGATCAATATTGCATATAGTTGTGTCTGACAATGCAGAACTAGAGAGAAAAAAAAAAAACCACCCTTTGACAAGTACCGACCATGGCCGCCTCCAATCTTCCATACATGAAGACCAACCCCAAAATCATCTTTTTTACGGACTTCGATGGCACAATCACTCTTGAAGACAGTAAGCTTGCTCTGACCGTGACGTCAGTCTATTAAACCTGCTAATGAACTTGAACAGGCAACGATGCTATGGTAAACTCCCAATCCCAGTCGATTCAATGTTTCGCTGTCTTTGACTGACTCGCTACTTCGCTCGCAAGATCGATAACCTGGGTTATGGCCGCGACAAGCGCCGCGAAGGGAACCTGGCGGTCCTTGAAGGCACAATGAGCTTTCGGTACGTGCGTCAAAATAGGGTCGGCTTCTTGACGGCCGGCTAATCTCCAACACCCAAACCTAGTGACTCCTTCCGCGACATGTTAGACAGTATCAAGACCCCCTATAATGAGTGTATCGAGTACCTCAAGAAAAACATGAAGCTAGACCCCTATTTCGTCGAGTTCTACCACTGGTCGCGGGAGAACAATGTGCCGATCGTTGTTTTGTCTTCCGGCATGATCCCCGTTATCAGTGCCCTGTTCGAGGCGTTGCTGGGCGGCAAGCCAGACGACCATCTCTACATCGTTGCAAATGAAGTTGAGAGCCGCGATGGTAAGGACATAAATAGCGAGGGTGGTTGGAAAATCAAGTATCACGATGATAGGTAAGAAGCCTCGCACTTGGACCTCGTGACCAGTCCAAAAAACAGCTGACGTCATATCCCTAGCCATTTCGGCCACGACAAATCCTTGGAAATCAAGCCTTACGCCGCGCTACCAGACAACGTGCGCCCGACCTTGCTGTACGCGGGCGATGGGGTCTCTGATCTGTCTGCTGCGGCTGAGACGGATCTGCTGTTCGCTAAGCAGGGCAAAGGTAGGCTTCTGATAGGATCGTTTGATTGAAATGACTTGACTAACACTTCCAGACCTCGTAACTTTCTGCGAGCGTCAAGGTGTTCCCTTCACTCTCTTCGAAAGCTGGGAGTCGATTCTTGCGACGACTAAGGACATCCTGGCGGGTAAGGTCTCTGTCAAGAAAGTGGCTCAAGAAGGATTGGACAAGGCCCATGAGGGAGCCAAAAAGGCCTGAACGAGGGGCAGTTTTTGCAGCAATAGATATAGACTACAAGGCCATAGACATATAGCCAGGCCAAGTACTAGACTCTACAATGATAGATAGACATGACATTCAATTTTGATCAGCTGGTATCAACTGGCAGCTCAGTATAAATGGGGATGAACCAAATATCCCAAACGAGGCTAGTGCAGGGTTCCCCCTCGGCTAACCTGCAAAGGGCTAGCTCCCGTCCGGCTTCCGATTTGACGGGCCAGAACCATGTGACCGTTCCGCCACCGCCTTCCCGACCTGGTAGGGACTGGGGGCGGACTCCGCTTGGGGCAGGCCAGACAACGGATCGCCTTCTTTCCCCTCCTGAATTCAAAAGAAAATCATCAAGGGCCCCTTGTGAGATGACCGGTGATCAGGTCCTTCTCTTTGGCAAGCCCCTGAATTTTCTGTGCAGTGCTTGTGTGTTTCAACATGCTCCTGTGCTCGTGGCCGCTTCACATATCTGTTTAGCACTGGCCAGAGGTACCCCCAATTAACACTACCACTTTTAGCATGACACGCCGACTTGTATGTTTGGAACATCTGTGCATCCCTGAGATTGATGCTCGCTCTCGACGAGATTCCTTGCTAAATTTGCTGTTTCTTCTCAGGTTCGAGCGGGCGTGCAGCTCGCAATCTTCGCGTCCTTTGTCACTCTCCTCGTCGTGGTTTTGGACAACCGATTCCGCGTCCTCCCTGCCTCCATCCATGGCCACCTTCCGTCCCATTACAACGGCCTCGTCGTCACCGATGTGACAGTTGTCACCTGTTCGTCCGTGAATGTCTTTTCCAGCTGCAAACCCAACCCACAGACGGCATGGTCGCAGGTGGAGAAGGATCTTTACCTCCGCACCGGCTGGACCTCGAGCGCTTTCGTCCGCTTCGAGCGCAAGAAAGAGGAGGAGCTCCTCGCCAGCGACCAAGTGGTCATTGACCTCAAGATCAGCCGACTCGTTCCAGAGTACTCAGATAAGCCTGAGGACGAAAAGGAGACGTGGGAACAAAGACCCGGAGGCATCTGGCTTAAGCGGACCGCCAAGCGGCATGCGAGTGACTCGCAGAAGGCGATCACGGCCGTCGATGTTCTATTCGGCGCGGATGCCGTGGACCCTCGTATTGGCTGGGAAGTGAAGGATACCCCGCTGCTACTGGATAGCCGGACGGAGACCCTGGAGGCCCGGATTAGCGTTCGGAGGGGCGATCCCGCCAAGACGAAGAAGCCAGTGCCTCGCATCAATGAGAACGGGCGGTTCAAGATCATGCAGCTCGCAGATTTGCATCTGAGTACGGGCCTCGGAGCGTGCCGAGACCCCGTGCCGGCGGAGTCGATTCCGGGCCAGAAGTGCGAAGCTGATCCCCGGACACTGGAGTTTGTGGAGCGGCTCCTGGACGAAGAGCAGCCGGACATGGTCGTCTTGAGCGGAGATCAGGTCAATGGCGAGACAGCCAAGGATGCGCAGAGCGCACTCTTCAAGTCTGTGAAGTTGCTGGTCGATCGCAAGATCCCCTACGCGGCTATTTTCGGCAACCATGACGATGAGGGGGACCTTTCCCGACTGGAATTAATGACGATACTGGAGGACCTGCCATACTCACTCTCGAGGGCAGGGCCGGAGGAAGTGGACGGCGTTGGAAATTATTATGTGGAGGTCTTGGGCCGTGGAAGCACTCAGCACTCGGCTCTGACTCTGTACTTGCTGGATAGCCACTCCTACTCCCCTGATGAGCGTCAATTCCGCGGCTACGATTGGATCAAACCCACCCAAATCCACTGGTTTAAGAACACTGCTCATAGCTTGCGGAACAAGCACCACGAATACACTCACATGCACATGAACATGGCTTTCATCCACATTCCTGTGCCTGAGTACCGCGACTCTCGCAACTACTACCGTGGAAACTGGTCCGAAGCTCCAACAGCTCCGGGCTTCAACTCGGGCTTCAAGGACGCTATGGAAGAAGAGGGCATTCTATTTGTGAGCTGTGGACAGTAAGTGTCTCTCCCATATCGAATCTGCAGATACAGTCGCGCTAACAAATCCCCAGTGACCACGTCAACGACTACTGCATGCTGAACCGTGATCACGAAGAGAAGCCATCCCTTTGGATGTGCTATGGAGGTGGAGTCGGGTTTGGCGGTTACGGAGGCTATGGGGGCTACGTGCGACGGGTGCGGTTCTATGACTTCGACATGAACCCCGGTCGCGTTATGACCTACAAGCGGCTTGAGCATGGCGAGACCGAAGGCCGCATCGACGAGATGATGATCATTGATGGAGGTACGGTCAAGGGACCGGATCCAGAACTTTAAGTCCATTAAGAGGCTTCTTTTCTCTTCTTCTTTCATTTCGCTTTTCATTGACACAGGGCTCCATTTAGCTCCACGGCTCGGCTTTTATCTTCGATCACAAACCGGAGTAAACTTTGACTTGTTTCTTTGTACTATACCTATACCTCTGTGTGAGCTCGGAACCGGCAGTTGCAGGCATTGGCAGAAAGGAAGGGGGGTGTTGTTTTGCAGGGTTACCCTCCCAAAAGATTGATTTGCTATTTTGAATGCACCATCGTTGTTATCGGATTTTTTTTTCTTTACTGAACTACAGCAGTTTTTTCTTTACTTTCTCGCATACCAATTTTACACCATGGCTCCCTTTTCTTTTGGTCTTACCACCATTTTTCATAGAATACCCTTTCTCGACCACCAAGTAACCCCTCCAGTCTCCCAACGATATCGTCCGTCATGCCCGGCGGTCCGCACACGTAGGCTACCGTCTTCCCTGGCTCGATCGTCCCATCGTCCCCGCTTGCCGCGGCGGCCCGCAGATCCTCGGCGTTGATCCGGCGACCATATATTCGCAGGTCATTATCATCGTCGAATGAGTGTCCGAAGAGCGGAGAGGACTCTTTCCTCTTCTCTTCGTCTAGGTTCGTGATGAACAGGTGCAGCGTGATCCGGAGACGACGGAGCTGCGACTGGATGTTTACGATATGTCGTAGGCGAGAGAGAAAGAGGATCTGGTCCAGTAGGCTCTCGGGGGATTGGGTGGTGGTTGCTGTTACTGTTGCTGTTGCTGTTGTTTTTGTCGTCGTCTCTGGTTGGGGGAGTTTGGTGGAATATAGGAAGTGGATGTTGAAGGATGGATGGAGGAGGGTGGTGGTTGCCTCGTCGTCGTTGTTTAGGTGGGAGAGTATGGAGACGAGGGGACTTAGAGGCTGTTAGCTGAACTCTTCTGTCGCCATTCGATCATGAGGAGGAGAGGAGTATTGAGGGTTGAGGGTCAAGGGGAGCGAAGATGTTGAAAGCCGAAGGGAGACTACATCTCGGACTGCCCGCAGCCCCAAACCACCCCTGTCCACTTCGTAGCAACAGAAGGATAGGAAAGGCCAGTCCAGAGATGCGGACTGACCCAGGGTAATCAAGGCTATATAGATCGCAACGAAGAGAGGAAGCGGGGCAAGCTCACTTAATTCCCACTCCGCCCGCAATGAAAACCACATTCCGGATTTCAGTCAACCGCACCCCGGACGGCGGCCAAACAAAGCTCCCTCCCACACGGATGCTGAGCTCGGAACCCAGAATCTCCTCTGTGGGCTTCCAGAGCCACGCGCTGGCCGGGTTCGAGGGCGCGTGGCGCACGGCGAGCTCTACGTACGGCGATCGACCCTCGGGGTTGAGCGGGGGCAGTCCCGCTTCATCGTTGGCGATGGCTTCCACGGAGGCTGCTTCGGCTAGCGAGGGAAGGACTTGTGCGTCCGCGGGGGTGGAGGTGATACTGAAGCCTCCTGCGTTGGAGATGGAGGGGATGTGAACGTCGAGCCATTGGCCTGGGAGGAAGGTCAATGGTTGGGGGTGCGACTGTGTGGGGGGAGGGGACGTGGTTAGTATGATGAGTGGTTGAAGGGGTGAAGCAATTGTTTCGACAGAGTGCGGGAGAGAGAAGGTCGTGCGGGATCGAGGCTAGCTCTTACTTCTTGATCACTTTCCTGGGTGTTCTCCTCCGGACTCTGTACCTCTCGAGGAATGGTTAGTTGCAGCAGTCGCACACATGGGTTGACCTGCTCGATATGCGACAGGCGGACGTTGTATAGTCGGTTCTGGCGGGGCTCGGCGGCAGTGCGCATCTGATGGGGCAATGTGCCCTTCCCACTCGTTGCTGCGCTCATCTGGTAACGCTGTAGCGTGGTAGCCGATTGTGGGCGCTTAAAGAGACCCCGGGATTGTTGGAGATGGCGTGACAGGCCGCGTAGCACGGTGTGACGGCGCATCCAGAGGCGCCAATCTTGGTGATGCGTACTCCGTATATTTGCGCGGTTTGATAATACCTTACCCGAGCGCTTGTATCGAGGTTCTGGATTTATAATCGACTGTTGGCTTCGCAGTAATTCGTTTCAAGGTTGGATTGTGCAAGAGACAATATGGTTGTAAAGTGAGCTGTGATTCGAGAAGGTGGTGACGTCCATGTCATGTGCTCGGCCGCTCGCATTTCCTCTTTCCATTCTCCAACCATCTCCAACTACTACTACCATCATGGAGATTCGGCTTCAGTCTTTGACTTCTACGATTATCTAGAAGCGTAGATTTGAGAGCACAGTTGATGACACATGACACGGTTATGCCTTTCGTATGAGGGCAATACTCAACCTCAAATCATGCATGAGCCGTCACAGCAGCAGCACCAGTCATGGCTGGATACTCCACCCGAGCGCTTCGATCTCAAGTGAGCACGGCCGTTCAACGACTACCTGTGAGTCGTTAGTCTCTGCCAGGCCTACTCCCCCTCATTGCAGAAGCAAGCCTCTCGGGGCGTGCATGCAGATCTTTCTTCACCATCACACGGCTCTAGTGTGTGACGGCTGGCAGCCAAACCGCCCACTCTGGCGCCTCATTGGCGACAAGCCCTAGGTGCGGGCGCTTCCTGGCCGACACGCATTGGCCAGATGCACCTGTAAGACACATGCAACCAGTGCTCTCTCCGCCATACTTTGTGATCGTTTGCCCCTCTCCGCATCGTGCTCATGGAATCCGGACCATTCGACCTGGGGGTCCTTCCCTACGGGGAGGCGCCGGTACTTCATATCTATGCGCCCTCCCTTTCCCAACAAACGCCCTCTCTGATTCCTTCCCTCCTGCTTGCAAAGGGACATATCCTCTCTGCCTATAATTTCGCGTTTCAGCTTGTCCGGCTTTGTCTTTGATGTCCCTGCACTGAAAACGCCCAGCCAGCCGGCTCTGGCCCATTCCAACGCATCTCGGTGAGAATACGAGCCCGAAGCGCCAGACAACGCAGGATTCTGGGTTTCAGAGGGACGGTTTCTTTCACAGTCCCCCGTCTGCCAGATCTGAAGAAAGATCTTGGCATTGAATAGAGAAACAGTACTATTTACACCCAGTGCTCTCCCTCTCTCACCATGTTCGGTCCCAAGAAGTTCTACTTCCCGACACGATGGCGGAATCACAACCTCCTGTATATACTTATGGGCGTTGAGTTGCCGCTGGTGGTCATCATCCTAACATTGACGGGTATCGCGAATCATGATCTCTACCGCACGAAGCTCTGGCAGGATGGCGCCGACAATGGCTTCAACAGTGCCCCCAATGAGGCCCTCTACGCTGCGGCTAATCACCGCCCGTTCACGACCCCGATGGTTTGGAGCTCACTGTATGTTTTTTGAACTCCTAAAGCTACCAACGCTCAAATTCCGCAGAGAGGGCAAATCTTCAAACTAACCCGATTCTCTTCTAAAAGTATCACACGGTACAACCTCGTCCTCGGTATCTTGGCTGTCTTCATGTGGATCACCAAGATTCCACTTCACATCCTTCATATGCTCTACCCGCCTGTGTGCGCCTTTGTTCACGCTGGCCTGGTCGCTGTTTGGATTTACTCTGTACGGTATCAAGCCGGCCCCGACATGTCGGATCCAGACCATCCTCAACCTGGCGCACCGTGGTATATCACCAAGAAATGCTCCGTGGCCTACGTGAAGTCAAATGTGCATTACTGCCAGCAAGCGAAAGCACTATTCGCATTTTCCATAATCATCATGTATGTTGACCTCTTTCTTGCTCTGAAACTGGTTCAAAGGCCTCCCCAAGCTAACAAACGCACTATAGTCTCTTCTACTTCGGCATCACCTGCCTCAGCCTACGCAACTGCATCATCACCGAGGAAGAGCGCCTGGAAATCGAGGAGCGCCAGGAAGACGAGCGGGCCATGAAGGAGTTCGAGGACTTCGTGCTCAAGTCGCCGGGCATCCCCATGACCACGATGCAGCCCCTAGGCATGCCTCCCAAGTCCCCGATGCACCACGTCACCACAGCGCCGAGCGACGGCGGTTCGAGCTCGGACCTGCCCCTGCGTCAACATTTCAGCACCCCGAACCCACGGCGCTCGATGCAACAAGACTCGACGGAGACGCTGTCGGACCATCAGCCCCAGCCGCAACCCTACTTCCCACCGCCACCGAAGAAAGCCGCCAAGAATTGAGTCCGGTGGGGTTGTCGATGATGAAATTGTCTTTGAGAGAACGAGATCGTTCATGAAGGCGTTGACTTTGTCTTGCCGTGTGCATATTCCCCCTACAACGGTCCAAACACATGTCTTCTTTTCTCTGTTGCCACGATTATTAATTGTCATGTCTTATGCATTGTTCATACCCCCATTTTCCCTTCCGGAAGTTTACCGGTTAAGAGTCAATAGTTTAATCTCGTAGTCCCATGCACACCCTGAACATAGCTCACTTCCCACCAACCCAAAATGAAGATCATGCGCTGGTCATAATTGTAATCGGAGGAGACACCAAGTCCATTCGATTTTAGTCCGAATATACATATCCCGTATAGTAGTCATGCCATCATAGATAGACACCAAGTCATAATCAAAAGCATTGAAAGTAAATTTCACATGCTCTGCTGCAATAGCACGCACGACCAAACCAGTACATGAACCAGCCCGTAAAGAAGAAAAGAAGAAATATCCCAAGAAAAGAAAAGAGAAGTGAAAGAAGCAGGGGGTATCCTCGCAAGGGGGGTCTCAATGTCCAACCCTAAGTGGCAATTAATGCAGGTAGTACAGTAACAATCATGACAAACGTCGCGTCAATGGCCTTCGAAAATTTCCCCCATTACACCCACCTTGCAAAGACGAGACCGGGGAGAGTACGGAGTACGAAGTAGAGGTTTTACTGATCAGGGATCTTGGCGTTTCTTCTCCTTTTTAGCCCAGCGTACTGTATAATCTAGTTAGTCATGGTCCTCGACCGGAAAAGAAAACAAAGAGGAGGGAGGAAGGAAAGCCAAGTGTGAAGCAATGAGTGGAAAACGGGGGGGGAGGGAGGACGGGTAGGAGCATCAACTCACATCCACAAGCATTACACAACGTCTTCGGACCCTCGGGCCCCTTCCGCCACTCCGGCGAATCACTCGTCCCGCAGTCCGTACACATATACTCGCCCTTGAGTCGTTTCCTCCGATCCCCATCCCCGACTCCTCGACTTGCCTGGGGATCGTTGCCAGACGACTCGCCATCAATGTCCGAGTAGTGGACCAAGCGACCATGCTTTTGACCGGTACTCAGACCCTGGGACCGCTCGCCCTCTCCATAGTACAGACCGGTCATGACCTCAATGCCCTCGATATGCGACATGTCGTCGACCGCAGGTAGGCGGTCCATGACGCCCTCCATGCCGGGAAACGAGCGCGAATCCGCATCGTCGGCGTTACTCGTGACCGTATCGGAGGATTCGTTGTCCTCGCCGGAAGTGGAGGGAGTGTCGCGGGCGGGTGCCCGGTTGGTGGTGGATTGGGTGACCGTCTGCGTGGTCGTGATGTATGTTTGACGGGTAGTGGTGGTCGAGGTGTGGACAAAATGGCCATCTCTGTTGTTGTTGTGGTAATTGTTGTTGCCGGCGCCGCTATTACTGTTATTGAAAGATTGCTGCGTCGCGTTGAGCTCTTCCTCTTCCTCTTCCTTGAGTTGCGCGATGCGCTGATTGAGGCGGATGTTCTCGATCTTATGTTCGAGAAATGAGTTGAGGAGCTGGGCTCCCCTAGTCGGATAAGGGCGACAGACGAGGAAAATCCCTCGACACTCGGATTGTTTCTGCTGCTGCAGCTGTTGCGGTGGCGATGGGGATAGCGGTCGTGGAAGTCTTCGGTGACCATTTGAGCCAGCTCCACTGCTGATACCATTACTGCTACTGTCACTACTGCCGTTGTTGCCGTTGCTGCTTGCACTGGTGCTGCTGGCGCTGGTGCTGCGACCCCCATTACCACCACCCGGACCACTGGGCATCGACGAGGGATCCGAGGGAGCGATATGTGGATGTCCGTGTGCTTCGAGCAGACAGAAGCTGCTATCTGGCTTACAGAAGCGGAAATGGCAGCGCAACAGCCGGCCAGTCTCAATACATTCTTTCAATTCTTGAGTGAGAACGGACTTGTCGTCCTCGTGAACATAGCGGAACAGGTCGCTCTTTTCGAGCGACTGGGCTTCGAAGCCAGTGATCTCGACGCACGAGGGTGACGCATACAGAACTCGACCTTCGCGATTGAGCAGAAGCATCAAGTCCTTCATCTCCTGCAGGACCCGCGAGGCCCAGTTCTCGCCGTTGCCGTTGCCGTTGCCGTTGCCATGCGCAAGGGAGTCGGCAGACTGCTGGCCAACTTCGGCGCTGCCGGCCGCGGCGGCGGCCGCGGCGGCGGAGTGAATCGCTGCTGTGCCGGTGGCAGCCACGGGAGGCGATGTGGGACGACCGGTGGGAGGTATAGTTGAGGGTGTGGTTGACGATGAGGTCGAGGATGAATGTTGCTGGTGCTGTTGTTCGAGTATACTGGGGCCGGGGGTGGAGGCGGCTGGGCCGAGGGTGCGTGGGATGCTCCGCGCATCCATGACGCTATACGGGAAGTTTGGCAGCTGACCTTCGGATGGTTTTGAGTTTTGCTGGACTGGCGGGTGAAGGTGTCCGTACGCCTGATTCTGGTTCTGCCCGAGCCCTCGTGGAAAACCAAGTTCCATGTTTAAGAGGTTCGAGGGAACAGATGAGAAGGGATGGGGGTCAAAGGCGGAGATATGGAGCGATGGAAGGTGATCTTGGTGGGGGACAGAGAGAGCAATTGAAGACTGGCCTCCAATCTGATCCGTGAGAATGGCAATGTCGGAGGAAAGAGGGAGAAGAAATGGAGAGCGCGTTCCAGACACGCTCTCTTCTTGTTTCTTGAATTTGGGAGTTGCTGGTGTTCTGTGTCTTTTGAGGAAGATGAATTGAAAGCCTGAAGAAGAGTTCAATTCCAGATCAACCTCGCCTCGCCTTCCTCCGAGGGCGAGACTCGACCTCGGATCATCATGTTTGGAGTGTTTGAATGCGAGCTGTCAATTCCCGCCCGAGCGACGATGATTGGATCGAGGCTCCACTGAGAGTGGGTCAGGTGACATCGATCATGGATGCCGTGGGCATTTCTTTCACCATTATGGGAATTGGATTCATCATCAACATACTTGAGTACTAAATCATACTCACTGCATAACAGTCTACTTGGTGCAATCACAATCTGACTGACTATCTACACTCATAGTGACTCTTTACAGCTAGATACAGACCAAAGGTCGACTATATCAAACCCGGCTGAGTCCTCAAAGTCGAGGTTATTGAGCACGGTACGGAGTACTCCGTACTGTCTTCGATCCTTCGTCCGCTGTGATAGGGGACGTGCATTTTCTAAGAATATCCTCTCCCGCGGGGTAGTACCAGAAAAGACACGGCGACCCGGAGCTTGATAACAACTCCTCCAGACCTATAGAAGTCCTACGCCTTTATTATCCGGCTGCAACCCCCTTTACCCCCTGCTAGTACTAGCAACAACTAGCAACAACTAGCCGGGTTTGGCGGACGTGATGCATAATCTCTCTACCCCTCTCAAAACCACAAAAAGACTTCTGTGGCAATCGCTACCGTATACTCATATGTACAGTTCTATATACACACTTACTCTAGGAAGTAACTATGGCCAATACAACCGTGTTCCGTCGTCTTCTTCGCCTTCTGAAAGCTCTCTTCCCCGACGCAATACGGAGAAGGCATACAGTCATTTCCAGATGACAGCATAACGTCGTCGTACCCATCCTGTCAAAATGCCGCACACGGATTCAATAAAGTGACCTATCGAGTATCTCTCGTCCTCTTGCGCGACTTCAACAGCTGGAGTCTGAGTCGAGGTCTCTCTTGTGGAGGAGTGGCGTCTGCAGCGGACCACCACGTCGACAGATAGTTGCATTGTCGTGCACGACAGCCGCAGCTGTCGTCTGCAAAATGAAGCAAGCACAATGTGACGGGTCGAGACAGGAAATCTGATGGCTCCGATCAACCGCGACCAATGATCCTATGGCGTCACTGGCCCTTTGAGCGTGATCCACTTTCGAGGTCATCCGAGATCGTCGATCTCAGGGTAGCTGTGCGATTTGCATCCAAGTCTCCTACTTTGATTCATGGTTAAGGCTGGTATTCGAGGTACCTACAGTACCTAGGCTCTCGTGCTAAGAAGAGGGAGGTGGTGTGTAAATTGCATTGTGCGCATCCTTGGCTCGAGGTGGCATCTTGGCAGACAGACAGACAGGAAGTTCTACAAGCATTTGAGTATGTGTAGGTGTGGGTTGGGTCCGTGAGATCGATTGTTGGTATCTTTCGGCTTCGGACAGAATCGAGGGAACGGGTGGCCAAGTAGTTCGCACCAGGCAAGAGCGGCGCGTCGACGCGATATATCATATCACAAGTCGGAGGGAGTTGCTACTGCTTTTGCAGGTACACTGTTGAAGGAATAATCAAAGTCAATGAAGGTTTTTCTCATTGTTCAAGTGGCAGTGCCACAAAGGTTAACATGATAGATACATCATGCGATCGCAACGCCCAACAACAACGGCTTTTGCCAGAGGAAACAGCACAGCGCAGTTCCAAGGCTCCAACAACAACAACAACAACAACAACAAAGCTCCAAAGCAAGTGTAATCACTCTAAGCATCCCCCAAACATTCCAACAAGCGATTCCAAAGGCAGCTTTTCAGTTGACGCACGAGCAGGTCTTGCCAGCGTGGCGACAAGTACATTTGGTCAGCCCTCCACACATACACTTCCCATGAATAGTGCAGCGACCCTTGCAAGGCCCGGCAGGCTTGTGTGAGAAACGTCAGCAGGGGTCCGAAAGAACATCGGGAGAAGTGTCAGGGGCTTACCGCGTGAGCGAGATGTGACACTGGGGTGCTCTCCACTTCCTCGTTGGTATCCAACTGCTCGTTGGTGTCCGAACCCTCGTTGGTGTCTGACCCTTCTTCATCAGTCTCCGAGGCCGCGCGAATGGTCAGAGTCGGGGTGGTGTTCAGGGTCGAGGTGGTGTTCGAGGTCGAGGTGGTGTTCGAGTCCGCGCTTTCCAGTCGGGCAGCTGGACTATCGAGGTAGCGTGTGCACGAGCATGGGAAGCCAATCCTTGGGCAACGGCAGTGGGTCAAAGCAGTATTGGAGCAGTAGCACTTGTGCTTCAGGTTGCAGATTCCCTTGCACTGCACGGGAGGCTAAAGAGGATTATAGTCAGCGAGGGCAAGTGACACGGTATCAGAGGCACCCGATCAATGACTTACAAAGGGAGGTATGATGATCAGGGTCTGGTTGTTTGGACCTTCGGTGAGGTTCAGACCGGAAGTGGTGATCGAATCATCAGTGGCGTTCAGATCAACAGGGGTTTCCAGGTCATCGGTGGTGTTCGTATCATCGGTGGTGTTCAGATCATCAGTGGGATCCAGATCACCAATGGAACCCGAATCATCAGTGGTGTTCAGATCACCAATGGAACCCGAATCATCAGTGGTGTTCAGATCAACCGGGGTATTCAAACCATCAGTGGGATCCGAATTATCAGTGGTGTTCAAATTGTCAGTGGCGTTCAAACCGTCAACAGCATCAAGACCGGCAACGTCGCTCTGACCATCATCTTCCGCGGACTCATCGCGAGATTTGAAGTGGTTGATGCATTTGCACGGGGCATGACGATGCCAGCAACGGCAACGAGTCTTTGCGCAGTGGCACCAGTGGTTCCAGTCACAAACGCCCAGACAAGTTCTCCACTAGAACAGCACGAACAAAAGTCAGCAACGGTTAAGGACAATCGATCAAGCCAAACTATTCGCAGCCACCCTCTCCACTTACAGTGTCAGGACGTGAGACCGGAAAGAGCCCTCCGCCCAGGCCTAGGACTCCGCTCTGGTCGTTGCCCTCAGGGACGTCGTCACCGGGGACAGCTCCATCGGACACAGAGGGGACATCGTGCTCGGCAGTAGGCTGGGCGTGGGTTCCTTCAACAGGGCTATCCTTGAGCGAGTTCAAGTTGTCATCGATGTTCGCAACATCAGTGGAAGTGGGACCCTGGGGCTTTGTCAGGGCAGTCTGCATGAACAACCCCAACACCAGGAGGAAAACAAGGAGGTTTTCGAGACGGAACATCGTGAACGATGTGATGAGTGGATGTTGAAAACGTCAAGACGAAGGAACTTTTGGAGGCGTTCAAGACAAGAGGAAGGATGAGAAATGGAACGGGTGGTGAGGAAGAAGAGAGGAGGAAGAGAAGATGAAGAAGAAGAGAGATCGAGGGGGGGTTTTATATCCCACGAAGGCCACACGGTGGCGAACATTAAGATTATATCCAGCTCGCTACCAGAGATATTTTGATATCAGGAGTGATTCCTGGTGTCAGATCAGCTCGCTACCGGTGTTTCCTGATGTTCGCAGTGAATGTTGGGATATAATCTGGCTCGTTATCAGGGATAGCTGATATCCGGTGTGATTATACGACTAATATCAACTCGCTTCCGGCCATATCGGGAACTCAGAACGAAATCTTAAGATTACGGCCAGCTCGCTACCGGGGAAGATTCGCTTGCTTGGTGAATGTGGTGAATATCAGTGACTCACAGGCTGATAGCCCAAACAAAGAGACTACGGTTGAGGGTGATCGATTTGGGACTGTGCATGGTACAAGAGCGGGGGTGCGTTGCTGCTATCAACCAGAGGTGATCTGACTAGTACTACGAAAGATTGTTATATGATCGGGTGCGAGGTATGAGAAGCATGATGAGCAGCTGGGTCTCCCATAGTAATTGCAGTAGGGACCATTCGAGTATGAGGATATCTGAAATCTTTACACGTCCGTGGAAGTCTTGAAACTATGTCTAATGCTTTTTCTTTTCTGCTAGGGCTCGCTGTAACCACATTGGCTCTTTATATCAGCTACATACCCATTGGAAAACAAAAAGTTGTAGTCTAGAAAGTTCAAACATTCTCAACACCATCTCTCCCAAGGATCAGAATCTTGCTCTCCATTCTGACCTCCACCCACCATCCCCGCGTGACCGTTCGTCGAGCAAGCTCGCGAACTCTGCTCCAAATCTCGACCCCTCTGTCTCCCACAACATACCCCAGGAGATCTCTTTCAACAGCACCGATAGCCTCGTCGCCAGGCCGGAGGACACGGAGTCCCGCGAAGCCGGAAATAGTATCAATGGGCCGCCATTTCCCAGTCACAGAGGAGGAAGACAGGACGAACTCGGCCTCCTCGCCGGGTTCGACTAGAGCATAGTCGAAGTGGGACCAGAAGGTTGGGTCCGACTTGAGGAGAGGGGATTCGGTTTTATCGTAGTTCCAGATTGGAGAGTCGGGCTGACTGGTGGGGAACTGGAGGAAGCGGGTCACACCAGTTTGGCAGGCAAGATTGCCAAGGTAAATTGATACATTGGCGACGTTGTCTGTGGGAGGGATAGCATGGTTGTGGAGGGCGTGGAGGGCGTGTGCGCCGGGGTAGTTGGCGGAGGAGGCGGGCAGAAGGACGAAAGTGGAGACGATGAAGGAAGCTAGGGTTGAGGCTAGCAGGGCCAGGGAGAGGAGACAGTAGATTATTGATTTGGCGCGATGTGTCCAGATGTAGGAGGCGCCTTGAGCGGAGACCGCGGTGAGGGCAGGGATGGTATAGATGACGAAACGCCATTCCTTGTGGGGCTGGCCGCTGTAGATAGCGAGGAAAACAAGAGATGGAATGAGGAGAGATGCTGCGACGGAGCGGGTGGCGGGTTGCAGAAGCGAGATGGGAATGCCAACAAGATAAGTCAGAGGGTTGAGGAGGAGACGAGGAACGGCGTTGATGAAGTAAAAGTGCCACGGGTCAACGCCCCAGGCTGACGCTTGGCCGTGGATGACATTGAACTTGAACGCCTCGAATTCGGGCCACAGGGGAAATTGCTGCCAGAAGAAAGAATCCACGGCCACAGTCGTGGTTAGGCCGATGACAAGGCCCACGATCCCGGCGGGAATGATCTCGTGCGGGATGCTGATACGGCGGGTCGCGAAGAGAAAGATCGTGTTGGTTGCGAGGAAGATGGCAAGCTCAGAGCGAAAGATAATGCCAGCTACTGTCAGCAGACACAGAGCGAGTCGCGAGCGCTTTCGATACGCTGCGGTAGACAGTGATGGCTCTGGAAGAAGGTAACGCAAAGCTAGGGTAGTCATCCCAAATGCGAACATATTTGAGAGCGTCCGCGACGCATAGTATAGAACGTGAAACTGGCTGCTCTGGAACAAAAGGTACCAGATGGCGGTTGTCTTGCCGGCAGTACGCCGTAGACCTCCCGCAAATGACAGCAACGATGCGGCATTAAATAGGCCTAAGATAGCTCGAACTGAAGACATGATCCTTTAGCCATCAACCACACAGCGTAGAAGACAGCTTGCGCACTACTCACCAAGTAATTGCCTGTCGACAGAATGCTGCAACCCAATGAACGGCCGCGCCAAACCGGCCAGCAGCGCGGCGCCGACGAATGTCCGAGGAACAGCACCAGGAAAGGTGAAATGGTCATAATCCGCACGAAGTGTCCCGCTGACATTGCTCGTGGGGATCCCGTATGCCAAAATATCATGAATGGCTTGTATATGGAAAGACTCCTCTACCTTAGTGTATGGCGCAACGACCAAATGGAGGAGAATGAGGGCGGGCACTGCGGCGAGGAGCAGCACGTAGACTGGAGACAGGTCAATTGGCTTGTTTTCTTATTTTCTTGACAAGAATGAATATAGCACTTACCAGCATCTCTCCCACTCATGATGAGCCTAATAATCCCAGCTTGCTCGGATAGAGTCGTGTTCAATGCATAAGAGGAGCCAAGTAGGTCGAAGTATGAAGGAAGACAGATGGCCAAAATCACATGAGTGGGTGGAGCGCAGCAGGTGCAGTGCAGTGCCCAGTGCCTTCCCGCAACTTCCCTTTCCACTCCGTCGTCATTCAACACCACTCACTATCTAAACACATCAACCTCAACCTCTCACCACCAACCTTCCTCAACACTCCTGCAACCCTCCCGCCAAGATGTTTTTCTTCGGCCTAGGGAAACTCTTCTACGGTCCGTCCCCTTCTCTCCCTGTCGTCAAATCCATTGAGCAAGCCGAAAATCCGCAGCCCGAAACTAACCATCGCGTCTTCTTGTCTCCGCAGTCGTCATCCTCTTCATCAACTCCCTGGCCATCCTCTCTGAGGACCGTTTCCTCGCCAGAAGTACGTCCACACAAGTCCAAGTCCCTCCCCCCGGCGGAACTCCTCAACACTCCACAACCCTCCCCTTTCCCCCGGGACCATCTCAGCAAGCTAACCAAGCTCCCTATTTCCCCCCAAAACAGTCGGCTGGGGCCGCATGCAAGCCGATCCAGCCTTCGGCGCAACCTACGACAACACCAGCGTCAAGGCCAAAACCATCAATCTGATCGCCAGTGTCCGGACCGTCATGCGAAGTACGTCTTTCTCCCCAACCATACCACTACCAACAAAAAAAAAGCCCAAGCTACACACGAGCATATCTCCCTCGCGCAAATCCCTCATCTCCCGCACTACACCGCGAGTCACAAATAACCAAACTAACCTCTGCCCATTTTCCCCTCTCTCCAACGGAGAAAAGGGGAATCTGTATAACAGTACCCTTAATCGTGATCAATACCATCGTCATCATCTACGAGCTTATTCTGGGTTAACCGACCCACACCAAAACAATTCGAACGTCTCTTGTCACAGCTCCCCGACTCGTTTTTTTTAACCCGCGATTCACGAATCCCGATTTGTTATGTATACCTTGTCTACTACATATTCTTATACTATATTCAGCAGCGAATATTCTACGAGGTGTTTCCGTTTGCTTTTTTTTTGCCGGTTCGGTGGTGTGTGGGGTCAAGGAATTGAGTAACAACAAGGAATGATATATGACGGAAATAGAAATGACAGTTGTTCTTTATCTCGCTCGGTATGGGGTATACACCTATATGTGATTTCGAGATTTGAATGGATGGATCCCGCGGGTGATGGGAGCTGTGGGAAATGATCACTGCGGTCGGAGTCTATTTGCAAGGATGCTGGGCGCAAGTGGTAATAGATCAGCAGCAGGGCCTTGACTGATGGTGGTTGTGTCGGTCCTGTAAGGTGCGACGAGGATGGGCGAGACAGGGACAGCGTTATCCAGATACCCTACAGAAAGAAAGCACTCTTCGCATACATATCACATTGGTATCAAGGTCTATATACTGCGCGTACCCGCAAGTCTTGGCCCAGGCGAGTTCCATGCATGATATGTCCAGTCGAGGTGAAGCGTAGGCATGAAGTGCCACGCCTGTATTCAAAGGTGGAATGATGCGCCCGTCTGACTTTCGGTCGAGGACCTGCGAATATATCCTCCCGCAAACCATTTGTTATCACGAATTGAGCATCCACTCCCTCGTGTCATCTCCCCCGAGTAAAAACAATTAGGACAGAAAACACTTTCGCCAAACGCCCCATTTGCCCAGTGGTGTGACCCAGGCATGGGTATCACAGGGAGATAAAATCAGAGAACAAGAAAAAGGAAAAGATGAAGAAAAGGCTAAATCAACATGCAGACCGAAGTGATTTGGTCAATGCACCAAGATGCAGGCAGGTAGGAGCTGGCAGAATGACAATCGTGCAAATAAAACAGAAACAGGATCCCTGTCGTTGACGCGCAGTCCTTTCCGTATGCAAGATAGGGATGGGCCACGTCGTCAAAGTCAAAATGAATCCGGTCTGCAAGGCAATGGTGATGATACATGGAGAAAAGGAATATGTACGACAGAAATGCGTCTTTTATGTGCAAGAAAAGTGTAGATCTGATACACGTGGTGACGAGTAACAGGCCATCATGTTCACCATCATGTTCACCATCATGTTCACGAAAGAATGCTGAAGGACTTCTTTCTAATGCTGAAACTCCGCCATTTCCCATGAGTCTGCCGATCGCTCTTAGGGCTCTTAAGAGAATCCGGATCATCGTCGTGAGGGACCAGAAGTGTATCGGGAGGCGTTATCTTCTGAGGAGACAAGGGTTGGAGTGGCTCAGGTGGCATATTGCTTGAACTGGACGTCTCGGAATTGGGCACTGCGGGGGAGCCGGACGATGACGCCCGACTTTCCTTGTCCTTGCCCAGTCTCTGGCTGAAGCTCTTGCTGCCTCGTTTGAGTCGACTCAATCCACCACTCTTGCCACTGTCATTGCGTCGGTCTTCATCGGCCTTGGACGCTCGGCTGGCCTCGATCGCAGCCTTGATCTCAGCTTCCTCGCGCCGCTGATTCTCTTTGGTCTCCTTGAACCGAGCTTCTTGCTCCTTCCGGCGCTGTTTTTCTAGCTCTTTTTCGGCTGCTTTCCGTTCCTTTTCCTCCTTGGCCCGTTCCTTCTTAGATTGGACGTCACTCTTCTTGGGACTCAGTGGTCGCGTGTGGACCTCAGGAATCGGGGGCACCGGAGGGGGCACGGCTGCCGGACTATGCGGAGGAACGGCTTCGGCGCCGACATGCTCGGTGTGGGTCGGGAGCTGAGGCGCCGTCGGGGCGCGTTTCAGGCCTGTGAATCGGTGAGGGTCTTCTTGCGAGGGGATTTGCGATGCACTATGAACATGAGATAGCGCGGGCGGTGAGATGAATCCATTCTGTTTCACGGCGACCTCGTTCAGATTGAGATCTGCCATGGTGGCATTGAGATCCTCCTGTTCTTGTTCCTTCATGACAGCCTCCATAGTGGTTTCCTGGTAGAACAAAACGTAGGCGCAGGCGAGTCCGGGTTTATCTCCGAAGAAGTTACGCACGTAGTTCTTGTCCACAGGCTCCACCATCTCATCATCAAAAAGCAACCATCCGCGATCCTGCGTCTTGATAATAGCCACATAGTGACCGTGGTAGGGACCACCTCCAATATGTACCACGACTGCATACAGCTCGTACAATCGGTCAGGATCCTCTGCATCGTCCGTTGTGTTGAAAAGACGCAGGTGATACGGGTAGACGACTCGGTGAAACAACTTCTGCAGTTTTTGCAAGTCCTCCGTGTATTTGAAGCGCTTGAGATGGAGAGCCAAGATGCGGGGAAGACGTTTGATTTTCATCCGTTTTTCTGCCTCCTGCAGACCGCCACAATTGTCACAGTGGAATTTATTCCGCTCGCAGAGCATCTCTTCTGCAGAGAATTTCCTCAAACACGAGGTAACCGACGAATGCTGTTCCAGATCAACCGACAGATCCAGGAAGATCTCATCTCGCTGAGAGACGTTCTCGCAGGTCAGACATTGTGTTTCGGACGTCAAGGTTCCTTCGAACAACTCGTGCACCCATCGCGTAGTGTTGGGGGTCTTGGAACCAGAACTTAATGACTGTTGTGAGGATTCCATGCTTTCGGGGGGTGGCAAGCTCCTCTCGGGCTGCTTCATGGCCTCCGCTTCGACATTCGCTACCACCTCGTTCAGTAAAAGGATCAAGAACTCATGGGCATCCTGATGCATGGCAGTCCGAAACATCTCATGGTCCCGACGGAGAAGTTCCAACAAGCGCTGTGGTCTTGTTATACCAAGACGAGCCTGGCTCGCCACGATCGACTCAAATATATCCTTCAGCGATGTAAATAGCGACTCCGACATTCCGTAGCTGGCTGAATTGTTCGTGGTTTCTAGAAGGGGAAGAGTCTGTAAGGCCATCTTCTTCTTGTATTCCGGTGAGTCTTTATCTTCGGGCTTTTGTGGCTGATTCGGGGGCGCCCCCGGACGTTGTGGCGTAGCAGCCTTCTGCTTCTCTGCTTGTGTCTCCGCTTCCATATTAGCAACCGGGTTTTGGTAATGAAGGTTTTTGACCAATGCGGCTTCCAGGTTCTCTATCGGTGTTCTGATGGGATAGTTTATAACGGCTTCTCGGAATGGTACTGAATAATAGAGACATTGTAATATGGAGTTACAGTAACTATTCGCAAGCATTAGCGATCCAGTCACTTGGGGTCTATGTGATCACTTGAGGCAGGTAGACCGGCAGCCGGGCGCAAACAACTCACCATGTATTTCCGAACTAGACGAGAGAAGTCTATCAGCAAAGATTCTAAGAGCAAGTTGTTTTAGACGCAGACTTACATTCTCCATCGCAAAGAACTTATCACTGCCATCTTCTCGGATCGAGCCCATATCCTGGAGCATTTTCTCTAGCGGGGTCATCGTCGGCGCCTGGGGTTCTTTCTTGGTGGGAGGCGTCCCAACCGAAGGCGTGGGTCCCTGGGGACAAGACGGTTAATATTCGTCATTTGATAGTGGTGAGGACAAAGGCATTGGATGAATAAATCCTCGTCCGGCCCCGACCGTTGAGCGCCTTCAATGAAGGGAACGAGACAACATGATTCTCGGCCATGGAACTAGAGCGATTGCACCACTGGGAAGGCATATACTGAGCCAGCCAGGCCGCCGACCAGGATAAAGACTCACCACATCTCTCCGGAAACTCCTCAGAAAAGACCCCATGATTATCGCACAATCTCGTGAATCTTAATTCAGCCTCATCGGGCAACTGACGGTGGGAAACCGAAGCCGACACCCGGACCAGAAAAGAGAGCGGCAATGTGTAAGTTCGTCGGACCACGCGCGGATCGGGGAGTGTCAGCAGGCACGATCGAAGGACGGGAAGGCAAGCAGAAGTGATCCTCGAGGAGTCGCGTTATAGGATTGCGGTGATGGTTGTCGACAGGAACCAGGTAGAAGATTTAGCAGTGCGCGGAACCGACCAGAGTTGTTGTTGCAGGACTGGGGCCTGGATATGTGGATTGCGAGAGCGTGGAATGGGGCGGAAACGTGAACGGGCGGCGGATTCGAGAAAAGGTGGAGAAAGACCGCGGTCCGAGTCGGAGACGAGGGAACCGAGAATCGCGCAGGAGATTGGGATGAGAGATTGAGGGGTGGAAATTGGCGGCGTCAAGAAGGGCGAGAGAAATTGGGAGCGAAAGAGAGTGGGCGAGGGGAGAGAGTGAGAGAGTGAGAGAGTGGGATAGAGAAATGAGAATTGGGGAGAGATGAGAAGGTGAAGGTGGGCAAGACAGACAGTCAGGCAGTCAGTGAAGATGGCGGGAATCCCCAGGCTTGTCTGTCAGGAACCCTTTCCTTAGTCACAGCCTCGAAGCACCAACGAAGTATGTTATAGTTCGGTTCCCGTACAGAGTGGCCAACTTACTAGGTAGAGAGAAACTCTTTTGCCTGTTCGTATCGTACGTACGGTATGGACCTGGTATGGGTATCGTTCCATCTTAACTGTCCTACCCAATCAAGTACTATACTGTGTACTGGCTGTATCTCACCCTGGCGGGCCTGAGCGATCATACTTTGGGACTCGGGGAGAAAATGAGGGGAAAAGAGGAGAGATTTCGATTAGATTTGCTACTACGTACAGTACATGAATTATGCTGATATTCTCAATTGTCTCATCGATAATTATATCTTATGCCTTTTGTGACTGATCCCATGACAAGACCTCAATGGACGGGGCAGGAAAAGCTGGGCCGCTGTCGGTGAACGTGGGAGAATCGGTTTTGGCGGTATCTGTCGGTTCAGTCGGTAAGTTATCTTCCCTTCCACTCCCACTCCCACCTTACCTTAACTCCGCTCTTTCACCGATTGCTGCTGATTAACGTGCCAGAGGAAGGAACTAGAAATCTGACTAAGTGACCCCTTCCATCAGATCAGAGGGAGGAGAACAATCCCGATCGTTTCCCCTCATTCCAATGTTTTCTTGATTCCTGGTTTCTCACTCAAGGAGGGAGGAGGAGGGGAGAGAGGGGGAAAAGCCGGGTTGCTACGTTGATGTGGTCCGGGACATTCGAATCTCTACGTCAGTCAAATAATGACTTGGTTTAAGCTCCTCCACCAGACAATGAAACATGGACGTGCGCGAGGCCCAATCTCGATTTTCAATGGCCACAGGCAAACATCTCTGGAGCACATCCACCCGGTGGCCGGTCGGACTGCTGGCAGCCTAGCACCCTCCGCCCAACAAGTGTCAGACCAACTACACATATGTAATTATATCACCGGAGAATTCCAGTCAGTAGCCCTGCGGCCTACGAAGGGCTACACAGGCTACACACGTTTACCAACGGCTCGACGTTGTGTGACAGTCTCTTAAACCAGAACGTCGTGGTATGCACCACCATCAGGCCCATTGGGGCAGGTCGCAGAACATGGAAGCACAGCAGAGAGCAACCAGAAAGTGAGGGTGACCTTCTAGAGCCGGGCGAAGCAATCCTTCGGATAATATAGCACGCATCATCAGGTGCAGCCAAAGGTTGCGGCCGGGGTTGCATCGACCTCGCCATCCCCAGATTATGATAGGTTGCCAGCCCATTGGCATGGCCTAGCTCGCCAATGAGCCATCACAACCGCCCGAATGCTATCAAGTAGTAGCGATCAAGATACAGTCCGGCCGAGCGACTGACCTGCAGCTGCAAGTATGAGCACCCAAACAAGATCGTTGGACTACCTTGCCACGCCCTTCTCCGGTTTGCTGCATATGAACAAAAGGAGAGGGATCGGAATATTGACCACGAATGAAAAGCCATGGGATTTAGCCCTAGGCAGCGGGACGAAATGCAGTGCGTGATTTTGGTGACCTCCCTGGTCGGGGCCTGTCCTAGCGGGCGTCCTTGGCGGGCGGCTTCAGTGCTGGTGGCCACTCTTAGCGGTCGTAATTCAGGAGTCCAGAAGGTGAGTTTGACATCCCAGGGATAGACAGCTAAACATAGGAATGATAAGGGGGAGGGAGGCACGAAGGCAACCTGAGGTTCGAGTATTCCGGTTGAAAGTGTTTCAATCAGGTACAGTACACCTGAGAGCAGTGAACAAATTGCACACCTTTCTACCCTATGGATGGAGGGTTTGTCTGGAAGACTTCCTACTCAGATACGGAGTGAGAATCAGAATCTCAAGACTCGATCTCCTCCCCGACCGCGGAAGCCGTTACCAACGTCATACCTTACGTTTCTGTGAACTGGTAAGGTAATGTAAGATGGTACACCAGAACCACGTGGAAACACCAGGATCATCAAAGGGCCAGCAGACCAATCGAGATCATTGCAGCTCCCCACCATTCCCCATCACCCCAGCATTTGAGATACTAGCGCCATACGCATGCTGAGGGGAAGACTCGTATAACATTAGCCGTCTCTCCTCCTGGGATCCTGATATACCGGTACGTATTCATGTACTCGTGTACCAACATACCAACAGACCAGCCACTCGTGTCTGTTACCGCTTTCGAAAAGTGTGCCCTGCCAGGATGGATAAATGCATGGGCATGCATGGCTGGTTGCATGCTGATGTCAAACTCAAATCAGGCTTCTATATCCGACTCGGGATAGCATAGCCACGACCCCACGAGTCTGGTCTGTGTTTCATCTTTGGGGCACTCTGCGGTTTCAGCTTGTTTTGACAGCGGTGTCACCGGTGTCACACAAACCGGTAGGGAAATGCTGGACCGATACTCTACAGGAAGAGAGATAGTCTGTCATGATGGTCCTGATAAGCAGACCACTTATGAATAGGTTAAGTTACTTGAGTAGAATGGATTAATCAGTCCAAGTAGAATCGTCCGCCCAGTTGTTGACCCCCACTTGTGCTGGAGCAGCACTGAGCCAATCGGTGTGAATTCCCACGCAGGCCCCGCAAAAGTCTGACTGCTCTTACTCTTACCGTACAGGTACATACATGAATGTACCTGACTTCGGTTTCTGACTCCGTACAGACCGTCTATCTGTCAGTGACTGGGTCACATCACCCCATGCACCTGCGCCCCTCTTCCCATCCCGCCAATGAAGCTTACTATGTGGATGGACCCCATTCTTTCCATTGCCCACAAAGAATGGGGGGAGAGCACGAGACTCCCAATTCAATGGTTGAGTAGGGGAGTGATGCTGTCAGCCTGCGTCAGTGTCCGGAGTCGAAATAAAAGCATTGGTGAGCGGTGATTCTCATGTCCTCACCAATGGTAATTGAGTAAGCCACGGCCAAAATGACACGCGCTAAGTAACGGAGAACCACGCGACACAGCTACATACTAGGAACTGTAGGCTCGTTGCTTATATTCGAATACTATTCCGATAAGATCCAATTCCTTGACTAAATTCTCGAACTAGATATTCATTCTGATGCATAAGATAATTGACGAAGTAGAAAATTCCAGATCTCCCTCAGAAGCATAAGCACAGTCGGCAATAAGAACAGAAACACAAAGCACGAAGTGCGCAAGATTGATGAATCGACTTCCCCCAAAGTCCAAGGAATTGGTTTCGACCACCGAATCAGTCGATGATCTCAACCACCCCGACGATATCTGGATAGTCCTCTCAAGCCGGGTCGTCTCTCTGCACTCATCAGCCATGGGTCCATGAACAGATCCAAGATCGTCGGACGGACTTTGGGATTCCACTGCAGTGCTCGACGCAGCCACCGCAGGAAGCCCTTCAGGTCCTCGCAATCGATATTAGGCCGCGGCTTGTTCGAGACTTCGGTCCGGGATAGGGACCAGGTCTGTCCAGTACCCGTTGGCATCCCAGAAAAGATGACTATAGGTTCCCTGACGGGTGGACTCGCGAGGGGGGTGCCCGAGAAGAGCGACCAACTCCGCGATGTGGGCGCCATCGTCCCAATGACCGTCCTTCTTGTGATTCGTGATCAATGTGCGAGTGCTGATAGAGTCCCAAGTCTATTTCCCCGGAGAGGCCCATATCAGTAGATTGGATCCTCAAATCTCATAGAGTCCGCGAAATGGGACCGGGAAAGGGTAGTATTGGAAGACTTACCAACATCCCAGCCCCCCAGCTGTCAACTTTGTAGTCCCAGCTCGGAAAGCCCAGAATAACCTTAGGCGCACGGTTGAAGTCCGGCATGACCCTCCCGCAATTGTGCTTGCCGCCGAATCGTGTTTCTCCAAAAACGCACAGCACGGGGAGTCCCCTTCATGTAGGGAATCATTTTGTGGTATAGATGGTTCGATTTTTGAGGACTTTCCGTGGCAACGGGCATTTGATCACATTTTCCTCGTACTTAGACATTCTGACCGGAGAAGCCGCCGGCAGAAGTAGGTTTTCCATCTGAAGATCTAGATGATGAAAGTCAGGGCCGGTCACCCCCTGGGTTAGAAAGTCACTGAGACCGTTAGAAGAAGGGAGTCAAAGCATTACCAGCATGGATCAGATGGGCCCCCTGGTGCATAGTTTATTACAAGACTCTCCGGATCAGTGGCTTGGCTTGATCGAGTCTTGGAACGGGATCTTTGACACCAAGGCTGCGTCCGATTTCATCTAGCTCGAGCAGACTCATCCCGAGGAGTTCATGGACTAGACATGCGTGACGACCGTTGGGACCGTGAAGGCAGAAATGATCGAGGAGTTTGCGGATGTCCGTTTGGCCAGGGCGGTCGGTCTCTATGGATTGTATGCGATTGTAGACACCGATCCCATGTTCCGTTCCTCGGTCCAGTCTATAGACTTTAAGGACGACGTGAGTCGACTCGCTTCTTTCAAGGCCACTTTTAACAAGACCTAGCTCTTGGTTTGCTGCTTTGTATTCGGACTTACACGAGATCGCGAGCCAGCCAGACGGCCGTCTGCCCACCTTCGCCGATCTTAGAGATCACTTGATATCTGTCGTTTATGATCTCTCCTTATTCCACTGGGTAGTATGACTCTGAGATATAGCTTGGTAAAGTTTTTTCTTCGATCTTGGTGGATGCGTCGATCAATTTACAGCCAGAAGTTGGAAAGGTCCTGGGCTCGGGTGTTCATCGCATGGTGGGCATGTCTGGATTGGTGAGATGCATGGGTACGTCGGACACAGCTCGCTGTGGGTGTTCCTCAAGATACGACATCTGTCAGTATTGATCGAGTCAAGCTCCTGTGTAGCAAGGCGAGACGCGTCAATTGATATGCTCTTGTTGAATCATTCTGCCTCCTACAAGATGTATGCCCTATAGATCTGCCCTAATTTCCGGATTGAGTGAAGAACGGAGAAATTGAGGGCCGAGAAACGGCCGGGTCAAGCCGCGGGAAGGAGGATTGAAGGAGGCGACTTTCTTTCCCGGTCATTCATGGATGGCATTCGATCAACAACTTTGAGAACAACTTTCTTCGTTCATTTGAATGCCCTCTCCACTGCGACCCGTGTCATTGCGCTGCTCTCGACGAGCAATTGGCTTAACACGGAGACCAACTCACCAGAGTGGTTGTAGTATTCGCAGCATCAGCAGCAGCAGCAACAACAGCAACAGCAACAGCGGCCGCCCACCAGTTGCCCGCCCAATCAGTCGAGCCCCCACCATCCCCCACCATTCTTCATCCTGTTCTTCTTTCTCCTCTTTCTCTTCTCTGACTCCTCCGGCCGTCCCCTCTTCCACTTCTTCTTTTCCCTCCTCATCCTCCTCCACATCCCCCTTCTCAGACAACACAATGCCTAAGGACAAGGAATCTAAGGTCTCTTTCAACCTGAAGACCCCTAAGGGTACGAAGGACTGGTCCGGGTCCGACGCCCTCCTCCGCGACCGCATCTTCTCCACCATCGCCGACGTCTTCAAGCGCCACGGCGGCACCGCCCTCGATACCCCCGTTTTCGAACTCCGCGAGATCCTGGCCGGCAAGTATGGCGAGGACTCGAAGCTCATTTACGACCTGCAGGACCAGGGTGGGGAGATCTGCTCGCTCCGCTACGACCTGACCGTGCCCTTCGCCCGCTGGCTGGCCATGAACCCGGACGTGCGCAGCATGAAGCGCTACCACATCGCCAAGGTGTACCGGCGCGACCAGCCCGCCGTCAGCAAGGGCCGCATGCGCGAGTTCTACCAGTGTGACTTCGACATCGCCGGCACCTTCGACCCCATGGTGCCCGACGCGGAGATCCTGCGCATCGTCACCGAGGTCTTCGAGGAGCTGGGCTGGAAGGGCCGCTACAACATCAAGATCAACCACCGCAAGATCCTCGACGGCCTCTTCGAGGTCTGCGGCGTCCCCGCTGACAAAATCCGCCCCATCTCGAGCGCCGTCGACAAGCTGGACAAGATGCCGTGGGAGGACGTGCGCAAGGAGATGGTCGACGAAAAGGGACTGGACGGCGCCGTCGCCGACCAGATCTGGTCCTACGCCCAGAAGAAGGGCGGCCGCGAGCTGCTGGACGGCCTCCTCGCGGACGAGACCCTGACGGCCAACGCCAACGCCAAGGCCGGTCTCGACGACATGGCGCTGCTGATGGACTACCTCGAGGCCTTTGGCGTGCTGGACCGCATCTCCTTCGACCTGAGTCTCGCCCGTGGGCTGGACTACTACACCGGCGTGATCTACGAGGTCGTCACCGAGGGCTCCGCCCCCGCCGTGCAGAAGGGCTCCGCGGAGGCCCAGGCCGTGCAGAAGAAGGCCAAGAAGGACAAGTCCAAGACCCTGGAGGACGACGACCGGTCCAACGACCCGACACTGGGCGTGGGCAGTGTCGCCGCCGGTGGCCGCTACGACAACCTCGTGGGCATGTTCCTGCCCAAGGCCCAGATCCCCTGCGTGGGTGTCTCCTTCGGTGTCGACCGCATCTTCTCCATCACCAAGGCGCGCATCGAGCGTGAGAAGAGCGCCGAGGCCCTCCGCAGCAGCGAAGTCGACGCCTACGTCATGGCCTTCGGCGGTAAGGGCTTCACCGGCATGCTGAAGGAGCGCATGACCGTGTGTCAGTCGCTGTGGAACGCAGGTGTCAAGGTATATTCCTCTCCCTACCTTTAGAACTTTCCTTTTCGTTCCCCCACTAATCTTTCAAACCATGCAGGCCGAATTCTCCTACAAGGTCAAGCCCAAGCTCCCCCAACAATTCAAGGCCGCCGAACAAGTCGGCGTCCCCTTCGCCGTCATCCTCGGCGAGGACGAGCTCGCCGCCGGCAAGGTCCGCATCAAGGAGATGGGCCTCGAGGACGGCCACCCCGAGAAGGAAGGCGTGCTGGTCGACCTGGCCGCCCTGCCGGCCGAGATCAAGACCCGCGTCGCCAACAAGCGCCGTGGCCAAGACGTGCAGGAAATTACGGAGCAGTTGGAGGCTACCAAGGTAGAGGCTTGATTCATTTCAAAAGAAAAAAGTTACACAAAGGAAGCGGGGCAAAATACAATGTGTGCATATTAGATACACGCGCCAAAAGAAAATTTCACTAAGAGGGGGGAAATGTTGGAAAGAATACCCAGTTTTTTTTTTAGATTGCAGTCGAATTGAGAGCGTGGAAGCGTTTCGAAGACTTTGTTTGGAGTTCGGTTTAGAGTGGTGTAATGCTGTGCTGGTGTGCCAGTGTACCTTTATTTTCTACTTGCTTTATGTGAAAGCTTTGTAAGGGGAAGAGTGCAGGACAGCTACAGTGCAACTACTTTAGATGCTGCCAACCATGCGACATCCTTAGTTCCATAATCAAGACCAGATATGTAGTAGCCAAAAGAAGGTAATATAGTCATACACGGGAAGAGAAAACATAGGGCGGAACTACCTCTCTATCCAGGCATGAATCACTGCGCCCCCCGCATCAACAGCCCCTTCACGAACGGCACCGCATCAATGACATCCAGCCCGAAGCTGCGCGCCCACGCCACCGGCCCGTTGCCGGGGACGTTGTACAGCTTGTGCAGGACGTCGCAGGCGCCGCCGATCTTGGCGTTGGTCGCGAAGCGCTCCCCGGCATAGCGCTCCAGGGTCAGCAGGTCGCCGACGTCCATGCCGTGGGTGGCGGCGTACTCGACTGTCTGGGCCAGCGCGGCCACGTCGCCGAGGCCCAGGTTCAGGCCCTGGCCGGCGAGCGGGTGGATGACGTGCGCGGCGTCGCCGATCAGGGCGACGCGCGGCGAGATGTAGGTCGAGGCGTGGCGGAAGCGCAGCGGGAAGGAGGCGACGCTGCCCTCTTGCACGCCGGTGACGAGTGGCGGCAGCTGGCTGGGCTTGCGGGGCTGCGGGGTGTGTTGCAGGCGCCAGGTGAGTTCGTCTTCGTGCGGGTCGACGGCGGCGGAGGAGGAGGAAGAGGAGGAGTCGGTGGATGTGGGAGAGGTGGCGGAGGGGCGTTCCATGCGAAGCATGTAGGTTAGATCGATCATGGAGAGGCGGAAGGCGGCGTTGACCGTCGCGGTGAAGGCGCGCGGGGGCAGGGATTTGAGGTATGCGGCGTTGGCGACGGTGGTCGACCAGACGAGGCTGGCTGTGTTGTTGGGGAGGGGCAGGAGGGCGATGGGACCGCCGAGCGCGGGGAGGAAGCGCTGGAAGGCGGTCTTGATGTTGGGGGTGCTGTGCACCGGGTCCAGGTCGGACAGGGAGAGCGTCGCGACGACGCCGTGTCGGTCGTAGTCCCAGCCTGAGGTGGAGATGTCGGCGAAGCGCCGGACGGGGCTGTTGATGCCGTCGGCGCCAACGAGGAGGCGGGCGGCGATCTGCTTGGGCGGTTGTGCGGAGGAGGAGGTCGTCGTCGGGGCGAGGGAGAGGACGGGCCAGGCGGAGAGGTCGGGGCCGTCGGGGATGTCGGAGCCGTTGGCGATGGAGGAGACAGTGGTATTAGAGAAGATCGAGAGGTTCTCGTCTCCAGACTCGGCGATGCGCGAGAGGAGGGCGCGCACTAGGTTGGAGTTCTCGGTCATGGTTGCGACGGTGCGCAGGTCCTCGAACGGCGAGGTCTCCATGGACCAATCGAAGGTAATGCGCGAGCCGGTTTCACCATCCCAAACCTGCATTTCTTGGTAGGGCTGGACACGCGCTGTGTCGACATTGTCCCAGACGCCGATTTTCTGGAGGAAGGAAACGGAGGAGGGTGTGAGACTGCTGACGCGGTTGGAGTAGTGCTGCGCATCGAGGGACCATGAGCGGGCTTTCTGCAGGTCCTGGGTCTCCACGAGGGCGACCTTGAGCTTGGAGGTAGCGGGGGTAGCTCCTGATCTTTGTTAGGTCATGTCCATGGGATATAGGAAGTTTGAGACTGCATACGTAGAGCTGCGAGCAGGCCTAGACCTGCAGGACCACCGCCGACGCAAACGACATCGTAGATCTCGGGCGATGCGCTGCTCGGGGTGGAGGCGGATGCGAACCGGCGGCGAGCGGAGAGACGACCCAATTGACAAGATGGGCAGACGTAGGGCCGTGTGGCCGTTCGTACAAGAGCGCGCATGGTGATGTTGAAGTATTCGAACAAAAGACGACGCGGTCATCAACCGGGAATTATCCGGACGGAATCGAAGTATCGGGTGGATGTTGGCTGATTGACGGCTTGCAAACCAGACAAACCAGACAAACGGCCGCTCACCTACACTCGACCACTCGACCGCCTGACCGCCTATACCACCGCCTTAGGCGGCAGAATGCTGGCAACCTCCAGGCTCGCGAGTCGAAATGCCAAAAACGCCAGGAACAGCCCGGAAATAAAGTGGAGCCAGACTGGTCAATCGAGGCGGTGGCAGAAACCAGCGGGCACCATCTCCGTCACCCTCGGACTTCGTTCCCGAATTAGCATGAGTAGATGGAGTATATACTCTTCCTTATGTCTGTCTGTATCCAAGAAGATGAGATCAGCTTCTCTCTCGCAAGGCCTCACACAGTGCCCTGCCTCTCCACCCCAACACTGACTTCACTGTCTTCTCTGCATAATATGCATCCGCAACCTCCAAACCTCAATCCCCAGCACCAAACCCCGAGAAATGAAGAAATGGAAAACATTCCCTGCCGATCAAATGACTCAGTGGCAAACCATAATCGCCCAAAATTCCTTTTCTTTGTGCATAACTCAACTCACTTACCTATACTGCGTAATTTGAAACAAACCTTTCACGCCCAGCATACCAATCCCAGCCAGTACTCATGTACCATACGCGTTCACAGCCCCCCTAATGCACTCACTCCGCCACAATCCCGTCAGACATGCAATGCAGACCTGAAGGAGTCGATAAGTTAGTAGACCAGAAAACTGATCAAAAACAAATAAAAGAAATCTGGCCCCTTTCCTTGGGAGCTCTTGAAAATACTGTCGCACTGTTCATCCCATCCATACCTATAGTACATGTTGCCAATATCGCAGACTGTGAGAACCTGAATAGAACCGGCTCAATCCTGACCGCAAGCCTACCTAACCATGGCATCCAACGCCCCATCTACACCGTCCCATACATCCACAACAACAACAACATCACCACAAACATCACCACCCAAATCCCAACCCCTCCACCTGAGCGCCAACTTCGCCTCCCCGCAATCCCACCAAATCGACTACGACCATGAAGTCTACCTGCGCCTGATCGCCGGCGAGAACCCGAAGGACAGCACACAAATCACGAAGACGCCGAATCAGATCTATCGCGAGGTGGGTCTCACCCCCTTTTCGTCTGGGTCATGTTCAGAGCGGAAAGGCAGCTCCAAGACTAATCTCCGGGGCATGCACGGCAACTATAGAAGCTCGTTCGGAGGCAAACGACTCGCGCCTTGGATTTGGCGGTTCTGGATCCGTCGGTGGGGCAGCAGAATCCGAGTCCGGTGGATTTGGAGTGGGCGGAGAGTCAGAGGGTGAGGGATCGGTTGGTGGGGAGTTAGGGTTGGGGGTTGTATAGATCTGGGGAAAGGGAGATGAATCCGGGGGAAAGAGTATACATAATGAGACGTCGTGATTGTTTTTCATCAGCCTAGCTCTTTTTGTCTCTCCTCTTCACCCCCCTTCTGCTGTATGGAATGAAAAACCCTTGATTGACAGAGGAAGAGGTATAAGCAGGCACGGCAGGCACGGCAAAGCAACAGGCTAGTCCGATAGAACAATAGAGAGTATACCTAGAGGGAGTTGGAACGCACAACATGATCATAAAACACAACGCACACAAAGCTACCGACTTTGGCCGGTCCCAGCTTCCCCCGCGTTCTCATCCAGATCACCCTCCATCTCGGCGACGAACCGCTCCCAGGTATTCAGCACGCCCTGGTAAAAGTCGATGTGCTTCTCCGCCATAGCCCCCAGGGTGTCTTTGAACTCCACCGCCTTGATCCGCTCGAAGTCGGCCACCTCGCGCACCACCTCCTCGTCGAACATCTCCGACGTTGTCTTGGCCGATTCCACCTCCCGTGTCAACTCGTCGATCCGAAGCTCCAGTTTCCGCACCCGTTCGCGCCGCGACTGCTCGTGGTCGACTCCCCGCATGTCCTCCATCTTGGATCGGATGAACGATGCGGGCGACGAGGTCAGCGGATTCGAAGCATAGTACGACGACGGGTTCGAGGCCAGCGAATCCCGCTCAGCCACGGCTTTGTTCCGATAATCCACCAGGGCCTCGAAGTCCAGTTGCTTCTGCTCGCGCGTCTTAAGCAAGGACTTGAGCGACACAATGTACGCCTCCATATCCCGCAACGAGCCCAAGTAATTCTGATCGGTGTGGTCCTTGAGCGTCTTCAGGCCACGGCCGGTCTCCTCCACCGAGGCCGCGAACACCTGCAACGGCACCTCCACCTCCGGCTCCAGTGGCGTCAGCTTCCGGAACTGCGTCGCCAAGTCGTTGTAGTCCGCTTCGAGGTCCGACTCCCGTCGCGCGACCCGAGCCACGATCTTCTCCACGTGATTCAAGTCCTCGTCCAGCTTATCGGCCTTCTCCCGGACCTCGATGAATCGCCGATCCGGCTTGTGCACCTTGGTGAACGCATTGACGAACGTGTCAGTGAAGTTGTCGAACAGGCCCGGCACCCCACTCCCGTCGGACGTGCTGGTCGAGTTGCGAGACGAGCGCAGCCGCATGTGAGCGTTCCAGTCGGGCGACTCCAGGAAGATCGCCAGCAACGGCGCCCGACGCAACACCGGGTGCAACGTCAGACGCTTCAGGAATCGATGTAGAGACCACGCGCGGCGTGTGGTGAACTCCGGCCCAAACCGATCGCCTCGGACATACTCCATCTTATGCTTATCCGGCAGCGGCGGGACCGCGCACGCGGGATACTCGCGGTACAGCGTCTTGTAGAGGAAGTAGAAGTCGGTGAATCGTCGTCGTACGGTGAACTCGGATTTTTGAAAGGACTTGAAGTCGGTCTGTGACAAGCAGGTAGATTAGAACTCGAGTCCATCCTGTCCCTAGCATCCTCCTCCCTTTCCCCTCCTCCCCCGGGCGGCTAGGCAGCCGTGCTGGCAGCGACAGCGACACCGCGTATGAAGGGACCACCCACCTGTGTCGTGACCAAGTAGGATATGTATGCATCTTTCGTGCCGTCATTCTCCTTCAGAGGCGAGTCGACCCGGCACTCGAGCACGCCGTCTCCGATCCCAGCGAGATCCACGGCATCGGCCATTGGTCCGGCTTGGGTGTTCTCTTGGGCGGAGCTCATTCGTCGCTTGCCATTGACATCATGACCGTATCCATGCGGCTCTTCTTCTGCGTCCGTTCCGGAGGTTGTAGGTCGTGAGACATCACTGTCGGGTTCGTGGCGCCACGAGACGCTGTCGAAGTCGTCGTGGTGATCCATCGAGCGAGGGGTTCGGCTGCCGTCGAGAGCCGGCGGGGGATTTATCTGCGCTGTGTCGGAACTACGTGCCTGATTG
This sequence comes from Aspergillus brunneoviolaceus CBS 621.78, assembly GCF_003184695.1. Taxonomy (NCBI): domain Eukaryota; kingdom Fungi; phylum Ascomycota; class Eurotiomycetes; order Eurotiales; family Aspergillaceae; genus Aspergillus; species Aspergillus brunneoviolaceus. Next base: position 98,693 of record NW_020290768.1, on the reverse strand, counting down.
GGAAGTTGAAGCCTGACAAAGGGCGTGCCGGAATCACAACATGGGAAGAATAAGTGATGAAGTGGGGTGGATTGTTGTAATGCGGAGAAGAATAGCTTTAGGTCGCAGGATGTGGAGGTGAGGTTCCGTTGAGGGTCGGGGGGTCGGGGGGAAGCAGCTGCCGTCATTGCCAAGATCCCTCCCGAACTGGGACGAAAGCGACTAGACTGTGGACTCGGTGGGTAGTTACTAGGTAGTTACGAAAATAGTTACTATGTAGAAGGTGCAAGGTAATGTACGAATCGCTCTCGACTCATCGCTAATTCTTACCATCCTCATTGTTATTACGAGGTGTTAGCTATCCTTGCTATATACACAGCTTTTCTCCTTTCGCTTTCATGCACTTGAAAAGAAGACACCTTCTCAGCAATCCAAAGGGAATCAAAAGTGAGTAATAATGCTCATAATGCCATAGATCAAGCAACATGAAATAAGTAAAGACCCAAACGATCAGAAAGTCTATTCGTCCGCTGTTCTCGGATGGTGTCCTCCAGTTGCACCATCACGGTCATGTTCCTCGCTGATGCCCCGGTCCCTGTACGGTTCTTCATCGTCGTCGCTGAAGAGGGGCTCTTCGTCGCTCTCCCCAGCAAAGGCGTTGTATAACTCACCACCGCGGCGGCGAGTGCGCGCCGACCGTCCATTCATCGCTTGCAGCTCATCCTCGTCCTCAACCATCTCAAAGTCATAGTCGTCCCGGCTGTCGTTGCGGAGGCGTTTGCGGCGCTGGACATGGAAGTAGACGCCTAATCCGATGCAGAAGACGATAATTGACCCGATCGCGGCATAGATCCAGGCTTGGGTTCGCTTCGATGCGCCAAATGTTGGGAAGAAGGATGGCAGGAAGCTGTCGGAAGCGGCTGAGGGCGAAGCAGCAACGTCAGTCTCGGTAGGGGAGACCAACTTGTCCTCGGTTCCAGTCGGCACCGCCGTTGTAGTGGGCTTGACGTTCACCGGACGATCAACGACATCGGTAGGCTTCGCGGGAGGCTGCGTCTTGGCAGGGCCAGGATCAATGCTGGTCGTGGCCACACTGGTGTCCTCGTATTCGTGGTCGTCATCGTGTTCGGTAGGCATGGGGTGCAAGGGCTGGTTGGTGCCATCGATAGCCTCTCCCCAGAGATTAAGCCGCCAGTCGATGAATTGACCGCTGTGCTCATTGACAAGAGTATCCTTGACGATCACGGTCCATTTGCCGACACCAGACTCGCCCCTAGGAATAGATTAGCACAAGCCAACAAGGGAAGAAGAGACGAGTGACTTACCAGTGCGCAACACTCATAAAAGTCCAGTCCACATAGCCCTCCCGCTCATTATCGGGTTCTCTGGCCGTACTGAGGTGGCTGACCAGCCCTTCCGGGCTGCGCAATTCAACGCTCAAGTCTCCACGGCGTGTATGGTTCACATTCATCGTTACAGTCACATGCTCCAGGCGCTCGAGGTTGGCTTCATCCATCATTGCTCGAGTAACCTCGTACGAGCTGGCCAGTCCTTGGTCGCCCTGTGGGACCTCATGGTGTACTCGCAGCCATGGGGAGTGGAACCATGCTTGGGGCTTCACCAGGTCCCAAGTCTTCGCTTTCTGCACCAGCGTGTAGGCGTCGACCCTGCCGAATCCCCAATCGTGACTGAACTTCCTGCCGTTCTTTGTATCCTGCCAGCTCCCATCATTCTCGTGGACAGGTACTGCTGACTCCACCATCAGATATTGGGCATCGCGCCAAGTAAGCTCGGGTCTCACGCTGAGCGCGAGAGCCAATGTACCTGCAGCCAGCGGACCGGCGGCAGAAGTACCTCCATGCGACGAGTAGCACTTGTCAGTACCCACATCGGTAGTATGAATTGCGTCGTTTGAGCCGCTGCTGTATGCGACAACCAGCTGAGCTGAGCAAGATTCGGAGTAGCTGGGGTGTTTGTTCTCACGATCGATTGCACCGACGGTGATGCTGTAGATGCTGTTGGTATACCCATCAAAGTTGCAGTTGTCGTCATAATTTGCCCCATTGCCGGCCGCGAAGACAAAGATCGAGCCTCGTCCCCCGCGACCGTTCTGAATGCCATTGACCATAGCGCGCTTGATCAAGACACCGGGTGCCTCCATCGTGGCGCCATCGTCGAACGGACCCCACGAGCACGAGTAGATATCATTGTCTTGATAGGCATAGTTGATGGCTGCTGCCTCGTCGGTGTCGTCGATTGGTTCGGACAGAATTCGGATGCCTGAAATGCGACTATCGTAGGCGACACCCACGCCGCAAACATCGTTTCTTGCCGCAGCAATCTCACCCGCGCATCGGGTGCCGTGATGGTCGTCGCTGAGACGCGGCCTCGGTTCAGGACCCTTGTCGTTGTAGTCGTACGAGCCCTCGGCGAAATAGTTGGGTTTGAGATCATTGCTGTACATATCTAACCCATCATCGACCACTGCAGTAGTGACGCCTTCTCCGGTAATACCCTCCAACCAAAGCCCGGTTACATTCAGATCATTCCCAACCTGGATAGTATTGTAGAGATGCCATTGCCCGTTGAAGATGGGGTCTGCGATCCCCAGGGAAGTTATAATCTGCTGTTGAGCCTGAGCGGCTACCGGGTCCTCTTTGGGGGCAGCGGGCGACCGGTGGACATTCACTGGCTGGGGAATTCGTTTCTGGAATCTCTTCTTCGGGGCCTGCTTTTCGGACCAGAGAATGCCATCGAGCCCCTCCACTCTCTTGCTCAAGGCTGGGAGGCCAGCAACCGAATCGCCGGAGCGTCGTCGCAAACTCCTCCGATGCCGCAGCTGATCCAACAGCGTGGTGACTTCATCACTGCTCTCTCTGGGGATGGAGAAGGTATGGTGTTGCGGCAGTTCTCCGATGGGGCCTTCGTGGCGAGCTCCCAGTCGCTGTGCGATGTCAGCTGGGGAGGCGGAGTCGTCTAGATGCAAGGCGAAATAATCGCGTGTCTCGTAGAATCGGTGAGGGTGGAGGGAGGCCGAGGCAGTGGCAGAGGCACAGAGGAAGCCGAGGGCCACTGCGGCACCACCAGAAAGACGCATGGCGGGAGCGCAGTCGGTGGGATAGAATGTCTATTCAATGAGAGATGAAAAGAGATCGGGCCAGGTGATATAGTGATTGCGGCATAGACACCGAAGTTGTCTCGCAACCGGGCAGCGATCGACCAGGGGAGTCCGCGAGACCGAGGCTAGGTGGTAACGATGGAAGAGGAGGTGTTTTGAGGGGTGGAATGAGTGTGAGAGGTGTTGATTGATAGGTAGTCAATTAGACCCGACCCCAAAATTCTGGGGGGATGAATTAAAGGAACGTGTTCTCAATAAGTTAGCAATTGGTTTAGCGGTAGGGGTTAAGTTACGCCTCGGGGCGGCAAAGCATAGACTAAGATAGCAGCACGCAAGTTAGCGACCGACTCCCGTGGCTGGAGACAAAGACGGGAGTGAGTCTGCGACACCCGTGCTCCTTTCTTTGAGCCTTTGAGCCATCCTGGACTCTAACCTGCCTGGGCTTAGAGTCAGCCCAGTGGGTTCTTGGCACCTGGGCCTGACGTGGGCACCCCAAGCTGAGTCAGTCCTCCATACGTGAGTATCAAAGCACGACGAAATCATTCTTAGTTATTGCTCGGACATAGGTTCATTTGACATTCATTGGAGCTATAGTTCATTCACCGAGTCTTGAAGGATTTTTCCACTGGGATGCATGTCGTTGACCTCGAATACACCACAAAGACGCTACAGAGTTCATCTTGGCGAAACATGACGGTCAATAGGGGTAAACACCCGGTCACAACTGATGACAGATCGGGGTTGACTGGTGAGATAATGACTATGTCGGTGGTAAATACGACGCAACATCAGATGCTATGAAAGCTGGCTGAGATGTCAAGAAAAACATGTAGCCATAAAGAGGGCAAAGCAAACCAAAAAATAATATGTGGACTTGCTCACACTCGGACTCGAACCGAGGATCTCAGCATTACTAGTGCTGCGCTTTACCATCTAAGCCATGCGAGCGGTGTTGTCTTATGGCTTCAATAGGATGTTATCCATCTCTAAAAGCATCTACTATAGATTGTTTCGAATCATCATGGGCAACGACCAGGTATGCGACAAACCAGGACCATCCAACCCAGGCAAAATTCGCAAGAGAAGCTGCACAGAAAGCCGCATTGCTTATTTGTCCAATTGACTGATGACTGTCTTTCTCGCTTACATGGTGCATACAACCAGCACTACTACCTACGACTCGAGGTACTGAAGCATACTGGATCCTTTCCAGCTATTCACCTATAGTTCAAGTGAGCTCGGAGTCTCAGCCCGTGCCTCGTCCTCAGACCAAACAATTCGGATTGTTGGACGGTGATCTTGCGATCAACACATGCAAGTGAGTCTCCACCCAGCAGCAGCCCTGGTAAATTTGCTACTATACTGGGACGTCTGAGGACAGTGGATGCATAAAGCCAGTGGTTGCCCTACAAGGTAAGAATTGGGAGTGGAAGAAGATAATTTTACGCCGTGCGGCATTTGTCTTGCAAGGATATCGATTGCATGTACATACTAAAACAATTGAGACTAAAAGGGTAAGATATTGGTGTAACTTTCCCAATTCCTTCAGCAGGGGCGGCATTTAACATGCGAGACAAAAGAAGGGGCACAAAAAAAACGACACCTGTGAGATTCGAACTCACGCGGGCGAACCCACTGGCTTAGCAGGCCAGCACCTTAACCACTCGGTCAAAGTGTCCAATTGTTGATGAGTGGCAAATATCTACAAAATATCACATATGAGAATCCGTCGTTCTCGGAGAATCACTTTGGCATCGACCAAACATCGTTGATTGATCGATCAGATAAGATGTTCGAAGATTGCACGACGTCAGAACCAAGTCATGGATATGACGGCTCCCGGCGAGGTACGAGAAAAGTCACCCATATGTATGACAAAGGCTTCTTGAGCTTTGTGTGGGTTTGCTTAGAGTGTGGTAGTCTTACTGTGCTTGCAGGGTTGCGGATAGAAGCCAAGCCAAGGGAGAGCTTTCCTTTCTTAAACGAACTGGGGGAAGAGGTGCTTCACATCCATGCTCTGACTGCTCAAGCCCTTTCTCTATTCCAGAGATATGCCGCCTTTATGCATCAGCGCACTTGAGATATCATAAGGCTCTAAGTCAACATCAAGCAACAGTGGCATGTCAGGTAAGCGAGGGTAATGGGCGTCAAATGCTGTGGTGGAAAGTTCCCTTCCGATAAAAGGTTTTGCTGATGAAAAACTCCTACAATACATTGTCCTCTTGTGCCTCTAGATGCGCCGGAGAATATAAATATGCTTGAAGCACCCGAAGAATCATTGGTTTGCGGCCAGCCCGTGGTGTCTCTAGATCTCCCAGAGTCCCAAGTAAATCTTGCCGGTCCGGTTGCAAGCTCTGCTACTACCTATTTCCATATTACTTGACATTCTCATAAAACGCTTGTCCTTGTGTGGCTTGCCCACTAAATCATCATGGATCAAGGGGCTCATTCTTGTGGCGATTTGGAAGATGGTCAGGCATTGCCGCCGAGTAGATCTGAATCCCAGCCCCACAATACCCAGGACGAGCCCCATGAACGTGGAAGGCGTCGTCGGACCGGTCCCGAGGATCCATGTCTGATCTGTCTTGCTCCGCTGGGGATAGACACAGCCGTGCTGGAATGGTGTAGAGCAGAGTGCGGTACAACCTTCCACATAGCCTGTTTGTTTACTTGGTGGCGCACATCTGGGCATGAAGAGATGACCTGCCCTGCTTGTCAGCGTCGCTGGCTTGATGTGGACAAGATTAAGGAATGGAACACTTGATTTCCTGCCTTTGTCGGAGAGACACTCTTTGTAGTCGTCGTGCAATTTGTTGTCGCATGATTGCACCGGCTTTATGGTTAGTTAGACACCAAAGGTGGCCAGGCCCCGAGTCCAAGGCTTGATATAAGAAGGAATCTAAACTTTATTACTGCATAAATTGTCCCAAGGAAAAAAATCATACAATTTGGCTCTACCACAACGTTGTGGACCATGTTATCAGACCTTGTGGCAGAATGCTTGTCCCGATCATGCATACTCTACAGGCACTGTAGGCCCTGCTCGCTCCCTTGGTGTGTGGCAGGAAATGACATAAGCTCGTGTCTGGGGCCTGTAGAATACTCCGTCAGTCACAGCCTCGAGGACATCACTTGCCACCATTTGTGTGAGTGGTCTCATTGACAATGTTCCATACACACGCTGTAATGCGCGCCACGTTGTGGTGTTTCGGCCTATTTCATTTGAGATTTCATCGGAGAAGTTCAAGTAGTCTGCCTAATTGGGTGGAGCTGTTATCCAAGTACTCTCGCTCCGTGTGTGGTGAGTGTTGACCTGAAGAGTTTCCATGACCACTTAGCCGATGCAGACTTTGCTCTGTCACTTGCTCCCGCTGTGTGCTAATAATACTCCTTTCGTCAGTATAACCACCAAAGCCAACTAGCTACCTAAGGTACTGGAATTTCTTCGGAAGCTGCATGCTCGAGTATGGCATGAATCGAGCTGATTGGCCGGTTGGTTGTATACATCTGCCCTACGGCATTTCCATCCCGTTCCCGGCTGGACGCTCCTGGGTTACCACAATGCATTTTCGCCCGATGGGTGCATCACTCGTTTGTTCAGCAATGCTGAGCTGCATATGAGGGGCTGTTCGCGGTGAAGACGTTGAGCAACCTACTCGATGGAAGCCATCGGGTTCGTAAGAAGCACAGCGGCCGCACGGTACCGGGCTGCAGGACTCGGATATGTCATATCCCTCTTGCGACCCCGTCGATTATAATTGTCGGCTTTTCGGGTGTCAGGGTCGTGCGACTGCGCCTCTTGCGGGTGCGTATCGATCGGTCAAACACACGGAAGAGGAGTACATTGAGTAACGACCAGTCTGCACGACGGAAGGCTTGCAGTCCCAGAAATCGGCTTCCCGGGCTCCCTTCTTTCATGGATCGGGCCCATCCGAGCCGTGGTGTGGGGTCAGGGCGGTAGTACCGCTGCTCAACCCGAGCTGGTTCGACGCATGTATCTGGTCGTCGTGTATGGCAGGATGAGCATTCGAGCAATGGGGTCTGGATGATGAAGAATGTTGGAGAGTATACCTGGGGTCTCTGACAAAAATAGATATACGACACCTGTGAGATTCGAACTCACGCGGGCGAACCCACTGGCTTAGCAGGCCAGCACCTTAACCACTCGGTCAAAGTGTC